>NC_056725.1:787894722-787922222 GCF_019279795.1 Protopterus annectens
TTGTGTATTTTATGGTAAGGGTTACGTTAGGGGATAGATGTAGTGCTGTTTGTATGTATACTTGGGAATGCTTGTGTGTTTGAGTCTGTACTCTGTAGTGGCAGTGTTACTGGAAGGTTTTAATGATGGTAAGGTGCAAGGTTAGGGTTGGGGGAAGGGGCTGATTTAGGGTTAGGATTAGCAGCCATTACTAAGGTGGTGCAGGGGGAGCAGTCCCTGCCATCTTTAGTAAGGGTGTTAACCCTAATGCTGCCCCTTCCCCCAACCCTAACCTAACACCTTACCATCATTAGCACCTTCCTGTAACAATGCCACTATTCAGAACAAATTGAGGCTATTGTTATGTGGGATTTTACTTTTAATATTGGAAGAGGAAATAGTTTTCCTCTCTCGATATTATTGTTTCTTTTTTTTTGCTATTGTGTATGATCAAACCTGTTTTGTCTGAGTTTTATATTAGACATTAGGACGGCTTTGTTTTACACAATAGACCAATATATAGATAGATAGATACTGATATATAAACTATATGTCTATATATCTATATTTATCTCTCATGTTGGAGTGAATGACCTGAGACATACCTCACTGGACTAAATGAAGAGAGACATGGTTAAACTCTCCGAGGATATGTCCCAGACAGGTATGTCCCTAGCCTTGAGCAGCATATTACCTACATCTAGAATGATGCCACAGTATAAACAAAAAAATGATTGATTTCAGTAACTGGCTTAGTTTTTGGTTTCATTCAAAGGGGATCCAGTTTCTGTCAGCCTGGGATGACGGTTTGCACCTGGCACCACTAGTCATTCAGCTGCTGGCAAAGGCTCTTGCCTCCCCTATAGTGTCTTTTTTTAGGCAAGGTCTCAAAAATTGCCAGCCACAACAAAATAAAGGTTATGCTGCTAAACACTAGGAGCTTAAACCAAAAACTGCACACCCTGGAAGCACTTCTATCACTGTAGGATGGAGACATCTGTGCAGTCACAGAAACCTGGTTCAATACCTCAAAGAGTACCCCAGGCTTGCAAGGCTACAATGCCTTCTATACCTTCAGACCACAAAATGAACCTGTGAGAACCAAAGGAGGCTGTGTTTCTATCTATATTAGAGATAAATTCACCTCCTGACTAGTTAGTCTGGACAACTGCATGGAGTTACTCCAAGTTCAGATTACTGCGCGTAAGAACCCCATTCAAGTCATAGCTGGTTATAGATCCCCTTCCATGGATCATGATGCACATGAGGCCTACTTGACCAAACTGGAGTCAATTCAAATATTGCCAAATTCACTGGTCATGGTGGACTTCAATTATCCCACCATCAACTGGGAAACCTACTCTAGCCCTAACTCCCTAGCACAAAAGTCCCTTGATTTTGTTAACTCAAATGTCCTGGAACAAATTGTTCAAACTCCAATATGAGGAACAAACATATTAGATCTGGTCCTCACTAACATGACAAACAGATGCACCGCCGCAACTGTCGGACTCTCATTAGTTAAATCTGATCTCAAATCAGTCACCTTTAAACTGGCATTAAAACCAGAACTCACAAAGGGCATAGTCAGATTAAAAAAAACTTGACCAAAATGAACTATACCCTCCTAGGGGAAGGTATAAATGCATTCCAAGCACCAACCCCAGCTGAAGTGGTAACTACACAAAAGCTTACAATAAAGTCCTTTACAATCACTTGTATAAGTGTATGGACTCAGCTGTTCCAGAAACAATCAAAGCCAGAGCCCCAAGTAAAAAAAAATCTGCCCTGGTGTACACCCAGCATCAACAAACTTTACAACAAACACAAAAAGTTGCTGTCTAAGAAAACTAAGGCAAGGTCCCAACAATAGAAAAGCACCCTCCTCAGCCTCAACAGGCAAATACGACAACATATCAAATCCTCTAAGGGTATCTTTGAGAAAAACTTAGCAATCACAGCCAATAATCATAAGGTCTTTTACAGCTATGTGTGTAGCTTAAAAGGTAGAGCCCAAGTGTGTGCCAAACTAGTGACTAAGGGTATCACACACACTAATCCTGCAGAGATAGCAAACCTTCAAGTGGACAGATTTTTCAAAAATGTCACAGAAACAGTTATTCCCCTCCGCAAAGGTGGCTTAGCAACAGACCCAGGGAATTACAGACTCATAGGTCTTACCAGCCTCACCTGTAAAGCCATGGAACATATCATCATGGACCTCATAAATAAAGACATAGGCGATCTTGAAACCCTGGATCCAATTCAATTCTGCTTTGTCAAGGGCAGATCCTGCCTGTTAATCAAGGTAGATTTCTTCAAAAATGGACAAAAGCCATTTACTAGGGCAAATCTGTGCACACAGCATACCTCAACTTGGCAACAACCTTTGACACAATCTCACACTCAAGCATTAACCGATAAACTTAGCAAATTGAATATAACCCCCTTTGTTGTATGATGAGTTGCCAACTGCCTCACAAACCAGTCACACACTATCAAAGTGGGTGACTCCACATCAAACAGTGGGGTGCCACAAGGGTCAGTGCTGGGACCCTACTGTTTGGTATATACTTTTCAGAAGTTCAGGCCAAAACTAAGGGGTTGTGGCTGACCAAGTTTGCAGACAATGTCAAACTGGGTGCAATTATTGAATTGCCAAATGACATCAGTATATTTCAGGAGGGTCTTACACAAACCAGTGACTGGTGTTTCAGTCACAGTCTCAAACTGAATGCAAAGGAATGTATCATCATTCCATTTGGTAAAAACAATGCCCCTTCACACTATCATCTTAACAACAATACCCTATGTACCTACAAAGGGGAAAGAGATCTGGGATCACAAGTAGACTGTAACCTTATCTTTGACCACCATGTGTTTACTGTAGTAAGGAAGGCTTTCTACATAGCAAAGGCATCACTTCCAGAGCAAAGGAGGTTATAACCCCTCTTACTAGCAGAGCAGAGAAGCTAGCATCAAAACCATGGAATAGTATGGAAGGAAAAACTTTAATGACATGCTAGTACACATAAAACAGTACTTTCACAGAAAAATTCTGCTTCCTCAGGTATAAACCATTCATTGTGTTTGTATTATTTTAGTGGTGTTCAGTGTGCTTCTTTGTAATTAATAAAAATCTTCG
The DNA here is from genome assembly GCF_019279795.1 of Protopterus annectens. Classification (NCBI taxonomy): domain Eukaryota; kingdom Metazoa; phylum Chordata; order Ceratodontiformes; family Protopteridae; genus Protopterus; species Protopterus annectens. The sequence goes on from NC_056725.1 coordinate 787,897,847, forward strand.
TCTGGGATCCAAGCTGCCTTACCAGTGCCTTCTTTGCTTTGTTTATTGGTGTGGATTTAAGGCACTTTACCCCTTATTTGTTTATTATTACTTATTAGAGGAAACATATAGGTTCATAGGTTGGTAGGTGTTTACTAGGCTAATGACCACAAGGGCCTTTTTAAGCCTAGCCATGTATCCCAAATCTCTGACAAGTTCCGATACCCTTGATAAGTGTAAGAATAGGTCTGGGAGATGAACCATTTACAGGTTACCTCTGTCCATTAGAGACATAGGTGCCAATCCATGGATGAATTTCTGGTTTCCCATCCAATTGTCCAAGTTTCACTTTAATTGGGTTAGGGAGGAACTCTTCTTCACATGGATGGGGAGCCTGTTCCGGTAGTCTCTGGGATACATACCTATCTCCCCAGCAGGTCCTATTTATATCACAGGCATGATTTAAGTCTTTAGAATGGGTAATTCTGGTGCTGTTTGTTTTGTGGATATGCAGGAGGTCCATCAGAGTGGGGTCTGACAATGCCCTGTATACCAGGCATAGATCTCCCCTCAAAAGCCTGGAGGAGACAGAATACAGGGATAGAGCCCTGAGGGGGTCTGCATTGGACATATTACTTACACCCTGTATTATTTTAGTGAGGAACATCTGTGGATGTTCCATTTGTTGGATATGCCTGATTAGGTACATACCAAAGGGAGCACTGTACTCAATGATAGGACTGATGAATGCTGAATACAGTGGAACAATGACTTCCTTGAACATAGATGCCACACCTTTGTTTATAAGTTGCGCAACATAGATTGATTTCCTCACCACTGTAGACATATGATGATCAAAGGCTAGATTACTATCTATGTGTGTCCCTAAGTCCCTGACTAACTGGACATCTCTAAGGGGTGTGTTGTCAATATGCTAGTTTCCAGGGATGGATGACTTCCCAAAGGATACTATTGTGCATTTCTTGGCATTTAGTTTTAGTCCATAGCTCTGACACTAGATAGTTGTCTGTATCAGCTATTCCTGGAGAACATTTGCATCAGTATGAGATTCAATGACAGCTCCTAATTTGCAATCATCTGCACTGACACTGGCCTTGACTTCTGAGAAGTAAATGCCAAAAAGAAGAGGTCCAAGAACTGATCCCTGAGAGCCTCCACTTGTGACTGGCCTCTTTGTAGAGGTGGACTCCCCAATTCTAACTTCCTGGGTCCTGTCTGTGAGCCAGTTGGCTACCCATTGGGTGATATGTGGGTTTGTACCAAACCTCTTGAGTTTGTCAACACTACCCAAGTTAGGTATCATGTCAAATGCCTTGGCCAGGTCAAGGTAGGCAGCATGAATGACTTTGCCCTCATCCATTGCTTTGGTGACCTTCACAAAGAAGTCCACCTGGTTGAGTAGGCATGATTTGCCCTTGACGAAATCAAGCTGGGTTGGGTCCAGTGTCTGGATATATGCATGTATGCATGTATGTTAACTTATATATGCGAAGAACAAAATATTTGTAATGACAGAGCAAACATAAGTATGTATTTTTATGCATGACTTACAAAGCAGGCCCAAGCCTAATAAATTTCCTGCACATCCATAAACAAATGGGACTAGAGCTACCTGTTCCATGGACCTAGATATGGTCTGCAACTTGAATAGGACATACCGGAGGGACAGATTTGTCTCCCAGTGACTGCCGCATCTTTGGAATAGGTTGTCAGTTCATGTGAAGCAGAGTGCCTCTATGACACCGTTCAAAAGGAACCTAGATGTGTGGATGGGGCACTGTAAATTGTTACTGGGGATAGCTTCCACAACCCTCCTAGACATGGGCAGTCATTAATAAATACAATCCTGTGTACTGACTAGACCATCTATGGTATTACATTTGGATGAAACAGCTAGACTTGAAATGACTTCAGAATCTATAGCCTAGTAACTTCCTATGATCCTATGATTTATACAAATGCAGAGATAAAATAAATATACATACATGCACACACACACACACACACACACACACACACACACACACACACACACACACTCACACATATATATATATATATGTGTGTGTGTGTGTGTGTGTGTGTGTGTGTGTGTGTGTGTGCAAACATCAAAAATACAAATAAGGCTGTAGATTAAAAGTACAGAATGAAAACTATATACATTTATATATATGTATGCATGTATGTTAATATATATATATATATATATACATATATATATATATATATATATATATATATATATATATATATATATATATATGCAAAGAACAAATATTTGCAATCACAGAGCAAACACAAGTATGTACAAATGCATAGTATTTACCAGATTAATCCTATAATCCCTAGGATTCAGTAAGGTTTACCATTGAGCAGAAGCCCTATCTTGGAAGGTTTCTTCAGCATGGTAATCCTTACCAGTTCTAAGACCAGTCTTAAGGTTTTCACCTAGTGTGAGCCTTAACACAGAGAGCAGTCTTGTGTGCAAAGTCTCATGCTAATTCAGTAGCCGTGTGTTCTCCCTTGGAAATGTCTGTTTCCCAATTTGCTTAGTGGCTGAGTAAAGTTTTATTCTATGAGAATGCTGTCAGAAGATACTGGTATGGAACAATCATGGTGCAGATAAGTCCTGCAAAACTTGTGTGTGTGTGTGTGTGTGTGTGTGTGTGTGTGTGTGTGTGTGTGTGTGTGTGTGTGTGTGTGTGTGTGTGTGTGTGAGCACATGAAATGTGACACAATAAACATTTGGTAGGGGATCGCAACACTGGATATGTGTGTGTGTGTGTGTGTGTGTGTGTGTGTGTGTGTGTGTGTGTGTGTATGCCTCCTTGTGTGGTTGCACTATATTAGACAGAGGGATCAAGAATCCGTTTATGTGGCCATGTATCAGAAAATGCGTATGGGTTTGTGAGTGAGTTTTTCCATGAATGTGAGCAAGGGACTATGTGGGGGGTGGTTGTTTTGTACATCACTGTGTGTGTGCATGTATTTCTGGGTGTGTTTGGGTGTGTGTGTGTGTGTGTTTGTTTGTAGAGGGTGCTTTTTCTAATGTGATGCATACATTGTCTAGTGAAAACTACAGTGCTGTGATCTAACATTCAGAGACATAGCAATGTGCAGCTAATGAGCTGGTTCACATTGCAGCTGTACACTGTTTCTGAAATGGAATTTGTTGTCATGCTAATTGACCAGCCCATATTAGGCAAGTAGCATGGGTAGAGAAAAAATCTCTGAATTACAGGAAATGCCATTATGTTAAGTATGGGCCACTTTTACTAGATCTGCAGTATTTACGTTCTGTACACCAGTATGTACATTTTTTATTACTCTTTTAAGTCTGGAATATCTTAACAGAGTTTGAATGTAGGGATACTGCTTGGGACTAACTGTATTAGGATAATTAATTAGTATCTATACAGGGTGGCCATGGTGGTGCAGCGGTTAGCATTGCCACCTCACAGCAAGAGGTTCTCCGGTTCGATCCTTGGCTGGGGTACCTTCTGTGCGGAGTCTGCATGTCCTCCCTGTGGTTTGCATAGGTTTTCTCCCAAAGACATGCTGTAGGTGGATTGGACACACTAAACTGGCCCTAGGTGTGAGTGTGTGTGTGTGCCTTCTGTGGAAGGTTGGGCACCAGGCTGGCAACTTGACACTGTAAAACTCCACTGACAATCATGATCAGATGGTGATCTGCTGTGGCGACCCCTAACCGGGAAAAGCTAGAAGAATTAGTATCTATACAATTGTTCACACACTGACTGCTGCTAAGATTTATTGTTTTTTGGTTCATAAATTGCTCATGCCTGTTAATTGTCTGTTTGCAGAGGGTAGTGAAAGGAGAAGATATGAAATGTGCTGTTTGATACTATGCACTTTTCCATGCTTTTGTCATTTTCCTCAAGTTCAATATTTTTATTTTCTAGAGACACACTCCCAGCTGTTAGCTAGAATCAGAAACTAGCTTTTATTTTGTATTTAGTGGTTTGAATGCATTTCAAAGTACTCAACCATGAAAAAATGGGAAGGTGAATACTTGCAAATGGACAACCACACAGAAGACTATATAGGTAAGGTAAACGCATTTTATTGGACAACCACAGAGACCAGTACAGGTAAGACAAAAGGATTTTATTTCACAAGTTATAGTATTTACCTGCAGAAGTTGTAGCTGCTCTAAAACGTCATTGACCCTTTGGCAACACATAATAATGTTATCATTGTGTTTTGACACACAGGCTAGGATTGACAGACAAGCATTTTATACTTGCAGATAAGGCAAAGAGATTTTATTGGGCAACAACAGAGAACAGTACAGGTAAGGCACAGAGATTTTATTTCACAAGTTAATTACATTTACCTGCAGGAGATGTAGCTGCAAAAAAAACCTCCTTGACTTTTTGGCCACACGTGATAATGTTATCATTGTGTTTTAACACACAAGCTAGGATTAACCTGCAGATCACTAAATATCAAGGATCTTGTAGCATGACACAGCCTGTAGCTACTCAGATATTTGCATAACACAGGACTGCAGAGTAAATTAGTGGAACAGTGTTATGGGAAGAAACAGTGCTCAGCAGGAGTGGTGCAAGTGGGAATATCAGACGAGTGAAGTCCATGTGATCTGAGTGTCTGACATCATAGGAAAGGCAGGCAGGGCATGCTTCCGAGACTATGCAAGCACACACACAGACACACACACACACACACACACACACACACACACACACACACACACACACACACACACACACACACACACACACACACTCACACTCACACACACACACTGCCTAAAATGTGCAACCCACAGATGTATACTACTTGCCACTGGCCTGTGAAAGAGGATCTGGCTGGACAATTTCACTGACCAGCGGTTTGAGGTATTGCTGCAGGTCTTCCAAACACATGGCTTATGCATACTGGCCAAAGGTAACATGAAAAAGGTTTATTGTGACCAGGTGTGACAAAGAGTAGTGCAGGGCATCAGTGTTGAAGGTGCCATAATGGGACTCTATAATAAGTGTGGAAAATGGCAACAGCTATGACACTGCATACCAAGAACAAAGCATATGACATTGATTCTGTGTTGGTGGTCTCCCTTCTCATAGGTTCATAGGTTCATGGGAGGTTATTAGACTAATGGTCATAGGGCTTTTACAATCCTAGACATGTTATATTCGTTTTTCCTAAATGACCTTGGTTAGGTGGTCATTATTCTTAGAGCGAATCTATGATCAGTACTGACTGCCTCTGTCCATGAGGGACATATGATCATAGGATCATAGGAAGTTACTAGGCTAATGGCTCTAGGGTCCTTACAAGCCTAGCCATGTTCTTACCCTTATTTGCATGATCAGGACCTCTCCCATCCAGTTTTCTAGGTTGCACTTGAATAGGGTCATTGAGGAGCTCTGCTTCACATGAATGGGGAGTTTATTCCAGAAGAGCAGCGATCTCTGGGAGATATGTCTGTCTGTTCAGCATATTCTGTTATTGTCCTATTTGATTTGCAGATGTGCAGCATTTCCATTAGGGCAGGGTCAGAGACTGCTCCGTAAGCCAGGCACAAGTCACCTCTCGGCAGCCTATAGGATACAGAGTACAGTGACGAGGCTTTCAGTCTTTCTATGTAGGTCATGTTTTGGAGGCCCTGAATTTTCTTGGTGAGAAACCTTTGTGGTCTCTCCAGCTGCTGCATGTGTCTGGTGAGATACATGCAAAAGGGAGCATTGTACTCTATTAGTGGTCTAATGAGGGTCAAGTACAGACGAGTTATAACATCCTCAGTGTTGGATGTGATGCGCAACATAGAAGGCTTTTCTCACCACTGTGGACTCATGGTGATTGAAGTTTAGATTATCAACCTGTGTTCCCATATCTTGCATACTGGGTTTGAGCTTAGGGAGGTGCTATCAATATTGTAATTTGTAGGGACTTCCTCTTTGCCAAAGGGGATAATAATGCACTTTTTTTGCATTTAGTTTTAGTCCGTGGCTTTGGCACAAATCATTTGTCATGTTAGCCCCTTTTGTAATATGTTATCATCATTTGGGGACTCAATGATTGCTCACAGTTTGAAATCATCAGTGAACACTTAGTAAGGCACAGGCCATCTGCTTTTGCCTGGATTTCTGAGAAATAGATTTCCAAACAGTAGAGGGGTCAGCACAGATCCTTGTGGTATGCCAATGGTAACTGGTCTACTGGAAGAGGTAGAATCCCCAGTTTTGACAGTATGCTTTCTGTAGATGAGCCAGTTTGCTACCCATCTAGTGACATATGGGTTAATCCCCAGTTGAGAGAGTTTACCAATGATACCTGAGAGGGGAATTCTGTCAAAAGGCTTCACTAAGTCAAGATAGGCAATATGTGCTGTTTTGCCTTCATCCAGGGCTTTGGTGACATTCATGAAGAAATCCTGTTTTTGATCCGGTCAGGTACAGCTGAATCTAAACAGTTGTTTAGGTGGTTATACAGGGCATTTGTGTACTCCTCTATATAGGAGTCATTGTTGGCTGTGTTAGGAGGGGGTTTGAAACTTTTTATACCATTGCCTAGTAGGCTGTAGTTTGCTTTGGAAAGATTTTTCGTTTTTTTTTGCTCCTGTGGGGGTATCAGGTCTGAACATTACATTGAATAAGACAGATTTATGGTCTGACCTTACCAGGGAGGGCAACACACAGGGGGTAGTGCAGTGACTCCCCCCTCCCAAGTTGGTGAGTACTAAATCTAGGACATTTGAGCCTCTTGTGGGAGTACAGACTAACTGTATCAAGGCATTTGTATTGACAAAGTCCAGGAACCTCTGGGTGAGCATGTTTATTCTCGTGTATGTCGCCCAGTCGATGGAATGATAGTTGAAATCTCCCATGTCCAAAGTGTTTGGCTGTATAGTGAATGACTCTAGTAAGTCCAGGTAGGTGGTTTGCTTGTCTTGGTTCATGGTGGGGGACCTGTAGTAAGCCATGATGTGGTGGGGTGTTTTACCCATAGTTAGTTAGACCTGGAGTACCTCAACAGATCTGTACTGTTTAACCTATCTTGAGGTGTATTTGGCTTTAATGAAGATGGATGCAACTACACCTTTAGTTCTTTCACTCTTGTTTTGGGGTCTGAATGTGTGGAATCCATTGTAGCCTTGCACAGCTGGAGTGATGTCTGTGGCCTTAAAGCATGTCTCAGTGAATACCCAGACATCAACATCTTCCAAGGTGAGGAGTGCTTCCAGCGTGTGCAGTTTCTTGTTTAGACTCCTAGAATTAAGCAGCATAACCTTGAGTTTGTCTTGAGTGAAATTTTTTATGTCATATATTTTGTTTTTATTTTGCCATTGCCTAATAAAAGCAGTATAGGAAGTTAAGCACCTTTGCCAGTATCTGAAAGCCTAGAGGAGACAGATGAAGACCATCTCTGGCAAAGCAGAGCGGTCTGTCAACCATGTCTTCCCAGGTTGACGGATATGGGATCCCCCTGGGCTGACAACAAAAGTTAAGCCAATTGTTGCAGTCAATCATTTTATGTCTATATTGTGGCATCATCCTAGGTGAACGTAGAATGGTGATTAGGGCTAGGGACATACCTGCCTGGGACACATAATCTTAGATTTCAGTCATGGCTCTATTCATATTGTCCAGAGGGGTACATCTCAAGTCATTCACCCCAACATGTACTATGACAAAGTCATAATGGTAATTGTCGTTGACAGACTTGAGTGTGTCTGTGATCTTACAGATCTTGGCAAATGACAGGCAGCTGACTGTGACCTTCTTCTTGTCCAGTCTGGTGAGGGGGACATCTGTGTGTCTCACTAGTGAGTTGCATATGACTAGAACATTAGGTTTTGAGGTGTTTTGCCTTAGGGACTTAATTGTTGAGACACTGATATGCGTGGTGTTATGTGTAGTGGTGAATTATGTTTGTGTACCAGTATGTGTAGGTTGTTTGTGTTTGGGAGGTCTCTGGTCTTTTGGTAGGCTCTTAGTGAGTACCCCTGTGCATGTAGGTTTATGTGTCTTGACCTTATCTTGTGTGTGTGTGTGTGTGTGTGTGTGTGTGTGTGTGTGTGTGTGTGTGTGTGTGTATGTGCTGACAACCTGTCTGATGTCTTGTTTATTGTTACGTGTGAGGACTAATTCCAGTTTCATTGTACAGTTACATCTCTTATATATGTATTTGTTTGCTTTAGGAGCAAGTGGCTGTCAGTATACATGAGGCAATTGCTACATTGCCTCAGGATGCCCATGTCAATCAGGATGGGTGGAGAAATGTTGAGAAACTGACTGTCCATAGAAGCAGGTAATTCTTAAGTACTAATCTGTGAGAGGGCAAATTAGATCAGCTATTGGTCCAGGATTAACAAGGGGACTTATTCTATAGAGGATCAAAGATGGAAAATGGGGTGATGCTGGTCAGTGCTCAGCTGAGTGGCCTGCAGTGCAGAAGTGTGCAGCTGTGTTGTCCGCAGAGCATTAGGGAATCTGGGAGGGTTTCACTGACTGGTGTCTAGGGAAAAAATAGTTTCTAGAGGTTTGCATCTATACAAAACACCACTAACTCCCATTTGTGCAGTGCGCGGCTTATATACACATGAAACTAAACAGTTTTAAACTTATCTGCCAAAAGGAAATCACACAGTGATCCTTCCTTCAGCAATTCCCAGCTCGGACACGGCTATATCCACACTCTGCTGCCACAGGAATGCAGAGGAGCCCTTCTTACTGTAACAGAGCTGAATTTGAGTTGACGTGTGAAAAGAGGGTAGATTCAGCAAATCTGGATCTAGTTTATCTAAATAAGCAATATTTCAGTGCAAAACAAGTGCAGGTAATAAGCAGGCACAAACAGTAAAAACAGTCAAAAGGGAACAAATTAATGTAATAAAACAATAAAATACAGTTGGAAAAGTGTAGATCAAAATTAAAACAAGCTTTATTTTTTGCCCTTAGCTTTGGATGGCTTTGATTCAAGCAGAAGCACTCTGTACCTCAGGCAAGGGATGCCAAACGCAGAGCAGCTCTGCTTTATTTAGCTGGAAAAATGAGCAAATGCAAGGGTTATATAAAGGCAAAATTAAGCAGCGTTATTTAATTATTTATTTATTTATTGGACATTTGTTAACCGGGTTAGTCCAGCTGATCCAGAAGTCCATTTTCAGTGGAGACCTGAGGAGAAAAGCTCCAAATACAGATATTTATAATAAAATACAATACAGTAAAAGCATGAAATCAAAAACAATAGCTACATATAGAAATTATATTATGAAAGAAACAAAAACATAGATTGGTCACATAACACAGATTTTGTGTATACAGTTAATAGGTAGTAGTTATCACTAAGTGTGTACAGCATAAATATACCACTGAGAAGACATCTCTAGACAGTGAGCAGATGTAACAAATTAAGATTAAGTTTCAGAAATTAGTAGCAGTAGTGAAAGTAGACTTGGAGATTAAGTGCTAGTATAGTGCAGAATTATAAACCTCAAGTTACAATGTATGTAAATATACTGTAGTTACAGGGGAAGAATGGGATTAGATTATCACTAAGTAGAGACATTGTATCTGGTAAAGGAAGAGTACTGCATAGGCAGTTGGCTAGACAGATGAGAGATGTAAGTTTGGGAAGGGGTAGAGGTTTAGGTAGGTTCCTGACATGGACAGGTCCATGAATTGTAATGTAATTGTCTTGCCTTCATGCAACTACATCATGCTAAAACTGGGTTTTTGTAACCACTGACCCCAAAAACTATACTCATCTTAATGACATATTTCTTTTTATACATCTTGAAATAGTTATGCTATACTTTATTGACTCTGCATAACATTATATTGCTACTTAATGCCTTGTAATAATCCTGTAACATTGTTGTTTAATGCTAATTTATAATGGAAATTGTATAATATGTTGGAGCTTTTCTCCCCGGGTATCAGCTGAAAAATGGCTCTTCAGCTCAGTCGGACAATCCCGGTCAACAAATGTAAAATAAATAAATAAAATAAATTTAGAATTTTAAACTTACGTAGGAGGTTACTAGACTAAATAAAAACCTAAATTGTATGTATTATGGACTGCAAACATTTTGCTGGCTGTATCAGGTGAGTATTTAAGGGAACCTTCAGATGTGCCCCAAGATTAAAACCATGCCTTCAGTATCCCAAAGATAAATTCTGTGAGTTCCATGCTGGAGAAATTGCAGTGATGAAACACATCTCATCAGTGGTTTCAAGGTTTAGCACTAGAGTCTCAAATCAGGTTTTCAAAAGATTACCTGCAACATTTTCAAAATATAACACAAATTTTTTTTGTGAGTAAGGCACTTGTCTATATGCATGTGTGTGTGTGTGTGTGTGTGTGTGTGTGTGTGTGTGTGTGTGTGTGTGTGTGTGTGTGTGTATGTGTGTGTGTGTGTGTATACGAGTACATGTGTGTCTCAGTTTAACTTTTATAAGCCATACCATGACAGTACTTTCAAAATATCTCTGTGGGAATTACCTTACTGGAAATAGACATGATGATCTGATGTATGCAAAACATGGGAATTATAAGAATTTCCAGGATGCTGCATACACAAACTGGAAATGATACCCCATGCATTACAGACTGTGGCAGTTGCGGGGTAGCATTTTCCAGTGAAATGTCTCTGTGACTATGGGAGCCATTATAGCCATCCGAGTTCAGTCTCCGTCTCCCAGTACCTCAACAATGTGGGTGATGTTGTAAAAGCCATGCATAGTACTAGCCCCCACCTTCAGTCCTGGGAGAAAATATAAGCTCATTTACATATAGCAACACAGCATCAAGGAACTTGTTGAGTATACGATGTAAAACTTGAAAATATGCATTGTGTCCCCATTCAGTAGCTGAAAGGTCCCTGTAGAAAGGATGGTAATAGCTACACATGAGTTGGTATCCACAGGTATAGGAAGACCACACATATTCCTTTTCTAACTTTTCTTTCTTGCAAAACACCACAACAAAATAAAAGTAAAACAAAACATTGCTTCAACAGCACATAACCTGCAAAAATAATAGTAAATCACGGTGCATGTTTGGATGTAGGAAATGCTGGAATTTACTTACAAATGACTTAGTGTTTGCTCACTCAAGCTTTACTATTATGACTAAACAATGGCAGGTATGAACATTTAATCCACACCCAGTCATAGCCAAATCTACATGGTGGTAAGTTTTGAATAAGCCACCAGAAAAAAAATCTGGCTACAAAATCAAGCAGGCAAATTTACTCAGTAATAAAAAGTAAAAAAAAAAAAAATCTAACCAGTTTCAACTGTATACTTTAGAAACTAAGAAAACAGCCTTATATATAGTAGCTTTGCATATATAAATATTTTTTGGACCTCACAACTTTAATTTCATTCTAGCAGTTTTGGTTGGTTTGTTGAATGATTTAAAGTATTCCAGCCATTTCAGACTCAGGAATGCCTTACCAGACCTTTCAACTTTCCCTAGTTTAGAGGAACTTTCCTATTTTCAGTCTGATTTAGGATATTCCCATTTTTACAGGTATGCTCTTATTTTCAAGCTTGATTTACCTCTTTGTACAATTTTCTGTATCTCCCTTATCACATATTATTTTGGATCTGTCTTGTACGCACAAAATAACACTACGTGACTAACGTACTAATGATATTATTTTAAAGAAAGAGGACATATATTTTACAACACTCCTTTTCTGATAGAAAAATAACCTCGAGTGGTAGAATTGTGCGATCCAGTTTATTAAAGTCTACAGATTTTACACTGCTCTTTGATAATGTGTTTATATTTTTTCCATCATTTTTGTCACCCTCTGCTTTTTAAATATTACTTTGAGTGGAGTCTGCATGTCCTCCCCGCGGTTGGGTGGGTGTTCGAAAGACATGCGTAAATGGGTGTGCCTTCGTTGAAGGTTGAGCGTCGAGCTGGCACCTCGGCATTCGTGAAAATCTACTGCCAATCATTAGTGGACCGGAGTTCCGCTGTGGCGGCCCCTAACTGGGAAAAGCCGAAAGACAACAACAACTTTGAGCAGTATCCTACATTCCTACTAGAAGCAGGAAGACTTTTGCACTATCTGATATTCACATTTTATGTTAATTAGATGTCCAGATTTTTAGCTAGCTGTTCCTGTTTTCAAGGGACTTTGTTTCTGTTTTCAATGTCTGCAGATTGAAAGAAATGCTTTATGCCTTTCACACCTGAGAGACAGCAAATAGCATTAAATAAAAATGGTGCTGAACTGGATTTTACCAAAAACAGAAGCACAACAAACTGACAGTTTAATCTTAAAATTCATTCAGACACTTATCTCTACATCTTTGTTCTACAATTCTAGACAAATGCAAAATATTGGGAAGACAAAGGACCAAAATCATGAGCAATTTTTTAAATATTATTCTAATTCTCTTAAAAAGTTAATAAAACAATAGGTTTTGCAATAACATGCATTTCCTAGCAATATGAAGTATGAAAATCTTATCTCTGGCATTATTGACTGGCTGTAATCCTTTAGTAATTTACCTGAAAATCATAAATTGTAAAAGGGACAGGGAAACTTTGAGGCAAAACAGGGAGATATGTTGCGAACTGTTAAGTAATCTGAGCCTGTCTCATGTGGGTGACACAGTCCTCATTGTGCTGACAGATTTGAGCCTGAGCCAAAGGCAACTGCTTGATCTGCTCTTCCCTCAAAATCTATCAGTATTCACTGCAAAAAGTGAGTAATAATTTTGGGTATCTGTGTTTGCAAAGTATATATATACAAAGCATAGATCCAGACTAGAGCACAGTTGAAAGGGTGACTCTTTTGTCTACTGACCACGGTTACATTAATATACTTCCACAAGTGGTCAAGAAAAGACCGTTGTAAATTCTAAGCTCATTTAAATGACTCGTGTCACAGTGCAGTCTAAAGCCAGTTCATACTACTAATAATAAGCCAAAATACTAAATGTTAAAGAAAGAAAATAAAAACATGACAAAGAAATAAGCATATTCAACAAATGTAAACAGTTGACATAAATAAAATATGTTAACAAAATAAAAAGATGGACTATTTTAGTAAGCATTCCACCACAAAATGTATGCAGCAACATTTCCAAAAAAAAAAGTACAAAATAAAATTAGACTTGCTCTGAAAAGCTAGGCCAACTCCATCACTTGACTACCCTTTAAATCATTTATTCTCAGTAGAATTATATGTTAAATTAAATAATAAAAGTGATGCATATTTGGAAACATTTAGTTTGTCTTGCTGTTTGTATTTTCTCAGGTAATTTTTATGTGCAGATAAGCAACATTGTATGACAATTATATTAGCTAAGGTTTTGGCTTCAGAACAAATGTCTAATTTGTTATCAAGTTATATGTATTTTAAAGTAGATATATTCATAACTTGCCAAGAATTTAACATTTTAAGTCACGCATAGCCACTTGAGGAATAAAGTTTTGAAAAACAGGTCTGCTGAATTTCATTCTCCTCAGTTATCATGGCAGGCAGGTCATCGGTCTAGTAAAGTAATCTAATTTGCTGTTATTACTGCATTTCTTCTCTGTTTTTATTTTGCATTTAATTACTAGTCACTCAGGTTTTAGTCCACTGTGGAATGGTTCTTCTATAAAACAGTCATGCCATTCAGATATTATGATTCATATGACAAGTATTAGCATAATTAGGAAAGGCATTTCTAAACCATGCGTAACCAATCACTCTAGGGACTATTTATCAGCTGGTACTTGTTAGTTGAATTGCAGGTCAGCTGTCAGAGTAAACCCTCTGTCAATCTGTTGACAGATACACTGCTTCATAATGGCTTGGGGCTGGGCTAGAGAAATCTTATCAGTTCTGTTTTCTTCTTAAATGTGGACTTTCTGCTTTCTTCACTTAGGGCCCAATTTATGTTTGATAACCTAGGTTTAGTGATATATAGCACCTTCAGTTAAACAAAATAATTCTTGGCAAGAGGATTATGGTATGAGACAAAAGTTGTCGACTAGACAAAATCCCAGATTTGAGTCAGAAGGGCAACATGGCCTTACTACACTGGTTATATGAAAATTAGATCAGAATTTACTTAATGCAGAATAATTCAGCCTTTCCATTTTCAACAATTTGTTTTTCAATATATCTCTTTTCACTTGTGCATTTCATGGTGTACTGATTTATAACTGTTTATAAATTTAATTACTATAGTTTGATAACTGGTTTGTCTGCTACTGGGCAAGATGCAGTTACAGAGAGTGAACCCAGGAGAAAAGCCATTCTGTTCTTTAAAAGTCTCAGAACAGCAAAATATATCTGAATATATCTATATCTATCTATCTTTCTATCTATCTATACACACACACACACACACACACACACACACACACACACACACACACACACACACACACACACACACACACACACACACACACACACGTATACATTTACACAAAGGAGTTATAAATGGTGAAACTGATGAACAAAGTCCTCTGTTTAAGTTTATTACAGATAACTTTCACAGGCAAGAGTGACAGGAAATACTTTAAAGTGGAAAGTATACATTATAACCAAAAGCATATAAATAAATAGTTTCACAGCATATGTGGTTTGGCTGTGCATAACACAATATAGTACATGCAGGAAAACAAAGGAAGAAACTGCTAGCAAACACATAGAATTATAAACATTTGAAACGTTTTGACCCACTATAGCAAGTCCTGCAAGGTGGAGACTGAATGGCTGAAAAAATGGACTTACACTTATTAAGTCTGAGATGGCCATCTCTTGTAGAATTCCCTTTTCACAGAGGCATATCACTTTCAAAATTAGTATGGATATGTTCTGGAAGTGTGGGGTCTTATCCCCCCACTGGGTATGCAGAAGGGCTTTCCCCCCTTGCAAAAAAGAAGTTTAAAGAAGAAGAGCGAGGTCTGAGATTCACTTCTCCTGTATGTTCAATCTTTTTTTCAGCTTGTCAGTACTCGGCATTATGAGTGCTGCCATTTCAGTGGGGAACCCATAGAACAGCGGTCATAATCAGGAAGAGAAGTATATAAGGACCGATGGGTGATTCTTGTAGGAAACAGACAAAGTAAAGGGGAAAAAGGTGAAAAGGCCCATAGAACCTTTGAGAAAAGATAATGAAAAGAGAGCAGGGGGTACACCCAGGGTGTGTACCACGTCTCCTACCTTTTCTAATTTATTAATGACATATCAGGGGACTTCAGGAATGTATGACTCATCTGGTACACAGTATATATGTTGTCTTACTAGTCTCAAGATCCAAAAAGATGCTTAGGTGGAAGGGGAATGGTATTCAGATCTTTCCTTCCTAGCACTGGATTTAGCAAAACTCTCTCCAGCTGAATAATTTAAAAACTGATGTCATTATATTTGAGACTAAGAATATTTCAGCCAGTATAGACTCTGTAACCATTCTATCCTACGTTTTTGAGTGTATTCCTTAAATAGATTATGCCTAGTGATGGACAGGTTGACAGACGAGATCAGACAGGAGTCCCCGTGGACTCTGATGTTTGCAGATGACATTGTGATCTGTACTGAGAGTAGGGAACAGGTGGAGGAGACCCTGGAGAGATGGAGATATGCTCTAGAGAGAAGAGGAATGAAGGTCAAAAGGGCTAAGACAGAATATATGTGTGTGAATGAGAGGGAGGATAGAGGAATGGTGAGGATGCAGGGAGTAGAGGTGGCGAAGGTGGATGAGTTTAAATACTTGGGTTCAACAGTTCAGAGTAATGGTGAGTGTGGAAGATAAGTGAAGAAGAGAGTACAGGCAGGATGGAGTGGGCGGAGAAGAGTGTCAGGAGTGATTTGTGACAGACAAGTATCAGTAAGAGTGAAAGGGAAGGTCTACAAGAGGGTAGTGAGACCAGCTATGTTATATGGGTTGGAGACAGTGGCATTGACAAAAAGGCAGGAGTCAGAGCTGGATGTGGCAGAGTTGAAGATGTTAAGATTTGCACTGGGTGTGACGAGGATGGACAGGATTAGGAATAAGTATATTAGAGGGTCAGCCCAGGTTAGAAGGTTTGGAGACAAAGCCAGAGAGGCAAGATTACGTTGGTTTGGACATGTGCTGAGGAGGGATGCTGAGTATATTGGGAAAAAGATGCTAAGGATGAAGCTACCAGGTAACAGGAAATGAGGAAAGCCTAAAACAAGGTTTATGGATGTGGTGAGAGAGGACATGCAGGTGGTTGGTGTGACAGAGAAAGATGCAGAGGACAGGAAAAAATGGAAACAGTTGATCCACTGTGGCGACCCCTAATGGGAGCAGCCGAAAGAAGAAGATCTTTGAGTATTTTTGAGATATCTCTCACTTTCTCAGAATACTTAAGTGAAATTTTCAAAAATAAGTGTACATATTTGACATAGTAATGTGTGCACAAATCCTACTCTATGAATGTATGACTTAATATAGCCAGAGCAACATCATCATTGCCATTATCATCATCATCCACCCACCTTTTCCCATTTTATACATGGGATTGGAGTGCTGCATGAATTGTCACAACTTCTCTCGATTTAATGCCACTCTCCTATATTTTTTGACAGTCAAGCCTGGCTACCACAGGTATTCTCTCACATAATCCACCCATCTCTCTGCTGTATTCCCTGTACTCCCTTGTTTAATTTTGTCATCTGTCTGCCTATCTCAAATCTTCTTCACTAGACTGTGTTCTGCTTTCATGCACATATGCTGAACCGCCATAATCTATTCCCTTTTACCTTTTCTGCAATTGAAACTACTTGGGATTCTGCACTGATGTCCACATTTCTATGTCACCACAGTGTGCATCCTTCCACTTGTCTCAGGCACTTCCTCTCCATCACCTGTAATTTCCTCAGCTGCTCTGCCTTTATTGCCCAGGTTTCTGTACCATACAGTAGTACTGATTGCACCACTGTGTGGTACACCTTACTTTTCAGCTTCTTTAGCCTTCTTTTGTTATACACTAACCCTGAAACATGTGCCAGTTGGCTGCTGTACCTTTTATTCTACCTTTGATCTCCTCAATTAAACTTCCCTTCTCTTCAACCTCCTTCCAGATTCTTAAGCTGTAAACCTGTTTGACTATTTTCCCTACTATATCAGCTTTCAACTTCTGATTTCCTGCATTTGCTGACAGTAAACTGCATCAGTTTCATCCCACGTGCCTTCAGTTTTGAAGTTCTTGATTAAAATTTGTCTGTAATGACACATCATTGATTTGTTGATCTATCTCCTCTGACTTGCTTGCTAATATTGTTGCCCATCACCGATATGAAGAGCAGTTGTACCCTGATTAGCACCCATTCCCACTGGGGACCCCTTTGTGAGACATAACACTGTTCATACTTGGCTTATTGGATTCTTATACATAGTTTGCACTATTCCTACCGGTATTTTTGGGACTTCAAACCACTGCAGCACTGCCCAAATCATCTTTCTTGGGATCTTGTTATATGCTTTTTCCATTAGTAGGACTCAGTGGACTCATTCCTCATCTCGAGTGTCTCCTCAACTAACTATCTCATAGCAAACTTCAGGTCAGTTGTGCTACATTTTGATCTGAATTCAAACTGTTAATCTTCTGTCTTGTTTTCTACAACTCTGCGTATTCATATTTCATAAAACCCTCATCTGCCTCCTTTATCATGCTGTTTTTATCCTCTATATGCCTGTGACTTCAGTTAACTTTTTCTAGAGTTGAAGCTAGGGCAGGAAGAGTGGGGCAGTGCCTCTGTGCAAGCTGTCAGAGGACATGATTGACAGGGATGCAAATAGTGCGAGTGTGCTGTGCCAGCATTGCTTTATGAAGCCAGGAGGATCTTGCAGTTTTATAAATGAATGCTAGTACTGCATTTGTGGTCGCAGCCGTGATGCTGGATTGCTTCGTATGTGAGTGGAGTATGCAGTCACTGTAAGAAGTTGCATGCCAAACCACAAAAGAGCTTTTTTTTCTCTTCTGAAATTTGAACTGAAGAGGGCAGCAGTTTGGATGTCTGCACATGATGCAAGCTGAGCTAGCTATGCTTCTGACTTTTCCTTAAACTTGAATTCATGTCATTAATTTAGACTGTATGCTGTTTGTTTGTGCTAAGCTACTTCTTTTGTAACTATAAAGTTTCCATTTTTTTCTTTTATTGTACCTTGATTATGTTTGTTGGAGTTTCTGATCTATAGATCTTTGGATCAGAGTGGTTCAACCTGATTAAGAACTAATAAATGGACAAAAACTGAATAATCTGTTTCATATTTTGGATACAGTTTTTGATATGTGTATTTTATTGTCAGCAGATGAACTCAGGTGCATTGTTTTCTGGTACCAGGACTGAAGTGAGATAGGCCAAGATAAGGGAAATCTAAGGGTTCATTGTGACTAAACTTAGTCTGGACACAATTCATCAAAATTATAAAAGCCTGTGATGCCCCTGCACTGGCCCAATAATCAGGGAGACTCAATCTTCACCACTAACACCCAGTGAGAGACATGCACATTGGGAGGATGACAAGTGCACACACAGTAAAGTACAATTTCCCTTAAGAGCACACAGAGATCATAGTCGGTCTGGGGCTGGTTTCTCCCTCTTTCTCCAGATCCCCAATAAGACCCCCCAATGGCACAGCTATAGGGTTAAGATCTCAGCCGAGTGGTCAAGCCAAAACCTCCAGAACCCTCTCTGTCCAACCAGTACTTCGTGTCCCTGCCTAAGTAGCTGACACACACACACACACACACACACACACACACACACACACACACACACACACACACACACACACACACACACACTTTCAGATTTGATTTATATACCCTCCACAGAACTAACCAATTACCGCCCCATAGCTATTCTCTCTCCACTCTCCAAAATACTAGAGAGAGGCATACATTCTCAGATCTCAGACTACCTCCTTACTAATAACCTCCTTTCCAATACTCAGCATGGCTTCAGACCAAACCATAGCACCACCACTGTCTTACTCTCCTTTACTAACACTATCCTTCAGCATAAAAACAATGACTATCTCTCCTCTGCTACTTTCCTAGACCTATCTAAAGCATTTGACATGGTCCCACACAAACAACTCATCTCTGTCCTTAATAACCTATCCTTCTCTCAATCAGTCACCAACTGGTTTCAGAGTTACCTGTCTGACCGCCAACAATCCGTTGTATGGCAGAATGACATATCACCCCCAACTACCTGTCTCCATAGGGGTTCCCCAAGGATCCATCCTTGGACCCCTACTCTTCTCTGTTTTCACCAATAATCTAGCCTCTGCCACCAAACATGGCACACACATACCATACGCAGATGACTCAACCATCATCTGCTCAGCCCAGTCCCTACCCAAACTGCAAAAAGTCACACAAAAAGTCTTTTCCTCTGTTGAAACTTGGTTATCTGATGCCCAATTAATACTCAACCCAAACAAAACTAAACTACTCATCTTCCAACCCACCAAACATACTCTAAACAACTCTCACTTTAACATCACAGCAAAAGACAACACCACTATATACCCAACTGAACACACCAAATTGCTAGGAGTGGAAATAGACAATAAACTAAAATTTGACATTCACATATCCATGACCATAAAAAAGTCCACAAAAAACTAGGAGCATTATACAGAAATAAGCAACTTCTCACCAAAGCAGCAAAGATTTCAATAGCAAATTCCCACTTTATCTCCACCCTACTTTATGCCTCTCCAATATATACCAACCTAAGGCAATGCGATCTAACAAGCTAGAGACCTGCTACAACAAAATTGCCAAATTTGCCACAGGGGCATCCTACCATAGTCACCACTGTCTCTCACTTGCTGAACTGGGCTGGCTTGAACTCCCTCACCTCCTTCAATGGTATCAACTATCACTCACCCACAAACTAGTAAACCATCCACTAAATGTCCCATCCCTCCAGAATCTACTCCAACCCTATTGCACCACCAGACCATTAGGATCCAGCAACAAAAATCACTTGCAGATCACTAAAGCCAATAACTCTGCTGGTGAAGCACTATTCTCTTGCACCATAGCCAAATTATGGAACTCCCTCCCACCCACAATTACCTCCGTACCATCATGCACCCACTTCAAAACTTTACTAAAAGCGCACCTAAAAACATGCTGGCTATGCCCTTGCAACTCCCACTCTAATATCACCCACCCCATCCAACCACTACCTTTCTTTCCACCCCACTAACTACCTTGATTATAGCAAGCCTGGTACTTATTATACAGCAGGAACTTCTTATTGTAACATTTGTTAATGTCTGTTATGTACTTCACAGATAAAGATTCTAGTTGTCTACTGATGTACTATGTTCTTCATCTGTAAATATGTTTGTAATTAATTGCTATGTTAAATTGTTAATTGCTATGTAATCCAATGTAACTACTGGCTGTTTAATTTAAATATGGAGCTTTTCTCCTCGGGCCTCCGCTGAAAATGGACCTATGTCCAGTCGGACACTCCCGGTCAACAAATGTAAACAAATAAATAAATAGCCAGCACAGAGACACTCCTGGGGAAGGCTGGCACAGGTTTACTAGCTATGCTTCCTTTTGCTCAGACTAAAAGGTAGTTATCACTACCATCAACTAGCTCTTTATCAGTTACTATAAGGGTGACCAATTCTACTGTGTAATGTTACTATTATCCAGATGGTAAGTGTGAGCAAACTTTTAAGGCTATTTAAGAGTGGCCTGTACAGTGTCACCAAATACATATACAAGTACACTAAGAGCTTAAATATCTCTAAACAAATCAGCCACAATTAAAATGTTTAAATATATTTAATAATAAATAATAAAAGCACAATGCAATACTCAATAACTCAACACAGTGACAACCGAGTTCAGAATCACAGGAAATATTTTAAAACAACATGCAGGGTAGTCTCACATAAATACAGAAAACATCTAGACTGATCTTACTATTTTCCTATCTATCTCTAAGAGAGATACTATTATCTAAGTCTTACTTACAGAGCAATGCAAATACAGATGAGAAGTGCTGAAGATGGATGCATTCGGATGCACTACAAGATACAAAATGCACAGACTCGCTCTCTGAGATAATTCTTAAATTACTATCAAACATTTCTGCTGGGTTTTCTCAGATTACATCATTCTTTGTCACTTCTGTGTCAAAAATACTTATCTCTCTGAAGCTTGCCTGGAATTGGAAGTCATAAAACAGTTGCACATTTTTACCTTTGAAACCTGTAATTATTTCTGTTTCCAGACAATAGAAAGAATTTCTAGCTGCAGGCATTCTGTCTCCTTGCTTAGGTAAACACCATCATAAACAATTCACTTATTTTCTTAGAGTTTGCAAGTTAACTCTGTTCTTTTCCAGTAGGGTACACTGTGGGTACATTTTTGAAGCTCAGCACATGACATAGTTCTCTTACATTTGTAAGACAAGCATACAAACCATATTGTTATTCCCAAATGACATAGAATTATTTACAAAATTTTAGCTAGCTGGGCTGGCAGCCTTCACAAAGCTACTAAGTGATTTTTTTTCCCCTTTCCCCTAGGTTGTGTGATCTGAAGTTTTATTATGTAAATTGGGAGGACACCCCACTGTTTTAAAAACACTTTATAAAACTAATAATTTTAATGTGTTCTGTATGCAGTAAACTCAGACTGGATCATTCATTAAGAAGTTGTACCATATAGTCTCAGTTAAGCTCCATGCTTGGTGTAGAGGCCATTTTTAATCTCACTCCAGGCTTGTACCTAGAGCAAAAACCATAACTGTGAAGTTCTAAAAAAGGGTAATTGTATAAACCTTTCAAATAAACATGTCCATCTGCAAGATGATGACCAGTAAGCAATCTTCTCATCAACTTGATAAAGAGGTTTACTGAGTATTTTATTTCTGGAAGTAGAAGAAATGTGTGGCACACTGAGGAAATACACTTCCCACATTCTCTGAATTATACAATAATAGTCCAGTTTGCACAAGTTGGTGAAAGGGAAGAAAATCCACTCTTTAAAACTTGTCCTTTCAATAAGCTGTGATTAATATGTTCTGATAAGATGGCTCATTAGATTTCCATATGGACCACTGTAGGTCTTGAAAGAGATTCACTAAGGGACTTGCACTGTTCCATAGTATGGTGACCTTGATACATAGTAGAGCTACCAGATTTACACATTTGTCACACATTTGTGTCGCACTTTGTTTGCAAACACTGACAATGAGTAGCACTCAGAAGTATTATATGCTGTAGTGCTATGCTAATAAAGAGGTCATACTTCATACAGAACTAATATAGAAAACTCAACAACATCAATGGACACTGTAAAATAACATTGTGATCAGAATGCCATGTAGAACTGTGAACACACTCTGCAATGTGCTCAGCTTGAGAAGTATAACAGATAGTATGTAAGTACTGAATGCCATGTAGAACTGTGAACACACTCTGTAATGTGTTCAACTGGAGAGGTATAACAGATAGTATGGAAGTACTGCACTTCACTGCAAGTAACATAATCACCTCTAAGGCACATACAGCTACTCAGTTATATAGGACATATTTCCCAGGATGAGGCTTATTTACACATCACAGTCAGTATTCTAGCACCTGACACTGATTAACAGCTCATTAAATCTTTGTTCTCCAATACAGATATCAGAACTATGGCATTTTTCCTAGCCCAATTAAATGTAGAGTGGTAACAGCATGCACATGGAGTGTAGAAGCATGTTGGCAGCACAGTAAAGACATAGCAGTATCAGAGGTCCATGCATGACCTCTCAAAATATCATCATGCGTTCTAAAATGCATGAGTAATCTGTGTACAGATGTATGTATATCCATGTGTAGATATATGCACACATACTTCAGGACTGAATTGACAGTTGCATCATCCAATCATGCTATGAGTCCCTGTGTTACTCTATAAAACTGTACAATCAGTACTGCTGCACAGTAATGTTATGGATGTTCATTGTGGGACTATGGGCTGACAATGTTTACATTGGAGTTATGCATATGATTAGCAGTGTTGATCTTCAGGCTATTAAGCTGTGAACTGCATATGCAATATATTACTTGTTGTAATGCTTTCTTAATGTGTACCAACATACTTTCATAATTTCACCCTCATTGCATATCTGATGTGCACCGTGGTTGCTTTGCTGTGCAGTAATACATTGGCTTGTGCACAGTGAATGCGCATAATGAATTATATGGAGAATTCTCTGAAGCTTACTACAGCATACTAGCTCTACATAATGTGCACCGTGCTTGTCAGTCCCACCTTTAACCACCTTGTTGTAAAATTTTGCAAATGTTTCAATAGCACGGACTGCTGACTAACTGACACAATTGTTTCATTCAGAATTTTAAGAAATAGCATCACTTATACTAGTGTTCATCCACTGTCATGAATAAGAAATATTTTTACCCTGTACAGCACAACATGCTTCTGATGTGTCTGTTACTGGTATAAGTGGAGATGCAAATGCTTTCATATAGATACTATTCATTGTTAAGTATTTTGACTTGCAAAGAACTGTAACATAGCTTGTCTGTTTTCCTCTAAGTTTCTATCACTTTAGTGTTCTTTCTGTCTGAAGGCCAGGCTACTGTTCTGAAACCAATTGTGAAAGCTGACTGCATTTTGTAGTGTTTTATAAACTGTTCTTCTCATGACATATAAGCATGACATCATATGCATGTAAAGTTTTCTTGTAACATTTAAGCATGACATCATATGTGTGGAAAGTTTTCTTGCCGTGACGTATAAGCATGACATCATTTGCATAGAAAGTTTACTTGTGACATATAAGCATGACATCATATGCATACTAGATGAACATAATGCTTTATGCATTCCTTTTTATTCTGTTCAGGACTAATGAGAACATTTGGGGCCCTAATACCAGACACTATGAAGCTTCATCATTTACTGCATGGGAATCACACTAATACATTTACATGTGGCACTGCCAGTGTTTTCAGCCAGACAGGTGGTATATTACCTTTTAGAATTCAAGCTAAAGTCTTCTTCATGGAATTCAGGTTAAAATCTTCCTCACACAAACAGTAAGTGAGAAGTGCATACTAAACAGTGTCAAATGCCTCATCTGAACAAGATAAATGAAACCTATAGATCTGGACCTGCCACTTGTCTTGAGATAGTCTCTACCAACTTTTAGACAGCTGCATTCATTTTGGTGTTTGTTTTTCAGATTATGTTGCAAATATTAAAAGTAAACTTATTTTAGAACTGAATATAAACCATTATTCACAAGACAGAAGTGTTCATCTGGATGTTTTGTTCTTGAGTATTTACTGTTTATTGTCTTTACTCTAGTTTACATATTTTACTAGCTATGAAAAATTAA
>NC_056725.1:787927222-787957222 GCF_019279795.1 Protopterus annectens
TTAATATGGAAGTCCATCATGTTATCTTAAGAGACCACTACTCTAATTTCACCCAGTACATTTTTTTCTATCTATGCTGATCTTTTCGAAGACAAACTAGGCAAAATTCCAGATTTGTACTCCATGAAGTTGGACCGGGATATTAGTCCAGTTATCAGGCCAGCATGCAATATGTCATTTGTCCAGTTGAAACTCCAACTGAATGGATATCTTTCATGGTGGTAGCTCATAAGAAAAGCTCAGATGACATCAGAATGTGTATTGATCCACGAGATTTGAACAAAGTGCTAAAAAGACCTCATCATGCAATGTGCACAGTTGAAGACATAGCAACCTTGATGCCAAATGCCAGTATTTTTTCTCTCTTAGATGCAAAGAGTTCATTTTGTCAAATTTCACTTGACAAGAAATCATCATTGCTCACTACATTCAGTACTCCGTTTGGCAGGTACAGATTTTTGAGAATGCCAATTGGGATAAATTCTGCAAGTGAAGTCTTTCAATGAGCAATGGAGCAAACTTTTTTGGGGAATCCTTGTGGTATTATAGTAAACAACATACTAGCAGGAGGTCGTGATGAAGCCGGACATTACAGAAACTTCAGAAAAGTTCTAGAAAGGGCACGTCAAGTGAATCTTAAGCTCAATGCACAGAAATGCAAATTATGGCTGCAAGAAGTTACTTCTGTTGGTCATTTATTTACAAGTACAGGCCTATGACCAGATGCCAGCACCAGACAATGTTCAAGCCCTGCAACATTTTCTTGACATGATCAACTACTTAGGCAAGAAGTTCATTCCAGATTTGAGCCAACTATAAGCACCACTCACAGAGTTGACATGTAAAGATGTATCCTGGTCTTGACTAGAGCAACAACAAAGAGCATTTAAAGTCCCAAAACAGAGAATTGCTAGTCCACCACCACTCAGATATTATGATGTTCACAAGCCAGTAACACTTTCCTGTGAAGCTTCGAAATTTGGTTTAGGTGCACTCATTCTACAAGAAAATCAGCCTGTTGCCTGTGCATAGAGAACTCTTACCCAAATTGAGATGAAGTATGCCCAGATCAATAAAGAGCTTTGGGCAATTGTGTTTGCATGTTTGAAGTTCCGTGATTATGTTTATGGTAGACCTATCCAGATCGAAACAGACCACCAACCATTAGTCACTATGTTGAAAAAGCCTATGCATTCAGCTTCAGTCAGACTGCAATTTATGATGCTCAGACTGCAAAAATACAATTTTAATCTTGCCTACAAGAAAGGTAAACTTCCTTATCTTGCTGATACATTGTCCAGATCACCCAGAAATACCACAGAACAGCATGAGAGTGAGAACCTTGATTCTGAAGTCATGGAAGTGAGAAATGTTTCTTTCACGTGTCTTGAAGAGCTGAGAGATCACACAACCACAGATCCAGTTTTACAGAGGCTAAACCACTTTATAAATCAAGGATGGTCATCAAAGCAATCGAGTACAACCTTACTTTCATACAGAAATGAGATTTTGGATGACAAATGTATCATAAAAAAGGTCCAAAAGTCATTGTTCCAAAGTTCTTGCAACCAGAGTGCATTATTATTTTGCATTGTGGTCACCCAGGAGTAGAATCTACCAAAATAAGGGTGAGAGACCTAGTATTTTGACCTTCTATGTCACAAGACATTGAGTGATCACTTTTATCTTGTTCCGTGTGTAATAGTACAAAGCCACATTGACATAAGGAACCACTTCAGCTTAACCAGATTCCCAGACTACCATGTACAAATCCACACAAAGTTATTTCTGACAATGGCACACAGTTTACAAGTGAACAGTTCAAAAGATTTAATCAAAATGAAACACTACATGAAAAAACAACAAAAAAAGTGAACCACTAGATATCATAAACTATTTAATACTGATACAAAGGTTAAGCGCTTTCGACCATAACACACTGGCCTTCTTTAGAACAAAGAAAAATTGTTTCTTTACATTTTTAAATACTCTCATCTGTTAAAAAAACAACCAATCACATAACTTCAATTATCTTAGCAAGCATTATCCATATTTTCATTTCTTATATCATATAAATGCTCACATATTCTTTTTCTTAACTGCCTATTGGTTTTACCAATATAAAATAATGTACATGCAGCCAAATATACCACAAAAGTTGACCCACAGTGAAACATTCCTGAATAATGTACTTTTAAGCATACTTTAACATGTTCAACTTTTAAGTTTTATTTCTGTGTAATTGATAGTGTGCCCAGCGATTTTAATGGTAACAAAGAGAGGGAATTGGATTATAAAGAATTAAAATGGAAAATTTTATTCAATGCATACAATTTACCTGACTTAAATGGTGGGGTAAATTACAAAGCAGTTTTATATAGAAAGGTTTATTATGATAAGTGTAAATAAGATTTTTCTAGATTTTATATTGTTTTAGGTGTATAGTCATTGCTCTGTCCTTTTAAATTTTATTATTCTTGCTAAGATAATTGTAGTTATGTGATTGGTTGTTTTTTAACTGAAGAGAGTATTTAAAAATGTAAAGTAACATTTTTTTTTTGTTCTGAAGAAGGCCAGTGTGTTATGGCCAAAAGCGCTTAACCTTTGTATCAGTAATAAATTGTTTGAGATACCTGGTGGTTCACCTTTCTTTTTTGTTTTTTCGTGTACTGTTTCATTTTGATTCATTATTACACAACTCAGTGGCTTTTGGTATAGTTTGTTCTTCAAGTTCAAAAAATTTGGTGAAGAATGAGACTTTACTTATGTCACAAGTAGTGCCAAGTGCCCACAGTCAAATGGTTTAGCAGAACTCACAGTTCAAAGTGCAAAACAGTTACTACAGAAGTCAAAACAAGATAATAATGATGTTTTCCTAAATCTCTTGAATCTCAGAAATATTCCTCATGATAAACATCTTGGTTCACCTGCCCAAAGACTTCTGTCAAGACAAACCAGAACCACCTTGCCAATCAGTAGTCAATTGTTGGTTCCATGTGTCAACAGCAACAGGTTACTGAAAGCAAATCTGTTGAACAAGCACCTAACCCAGAAGTTCTACTACAATAAAACCAGAAAACCACTCAATCCATTACAAGAAGGAGAAGTGGTAAGGATGCAGACATCCAAAGATTATGACTGGATTGGTGTCATGAAGAATATTAGTCCAGAGCCGAGACTGTATATTGTGGAATCAGAAGGAACAATTGTTAGGTAGAATTGGAAGCATTTGAGACTGGTGTCTGAGCCTATATCACAGCACATAGTCTGTGAGAGAGGACCTTTATCTCAGAGTGCATTGTCCGTTGTTTCAATTCTAGAGGAAGTTCCAGATGACATTCCCATTCCTATGACAAATCCAGACGTTCCTGATACAAATTGTGCATGCAGACTGTCCCTGTTGCTAAATTTAGTCCATATTGTTATGTTATGAGATATGGCCAAATCTCTAAACCCTGTAGCAGATACAAAGCAACTTGGATGTGAACACTGTTTTTTTTTCAATGTATATACTAATACTTGTCTATCTCTGATATTGTTTTGTATAAAAGACAATATTTTTAAGAAGGAGGATGTAGATCAGTATATATGTATATATCTGTAAGAAGCTAACCAAGGACTTGCACAAGTGTATAAATACTGAGCACGTGCGAGCCTGACTGCCATTTTATGTTAAGAAGTTGAAATGTAAGCATGTATGTATGTAAGGTCTGTCTGTTAATTAGTCTGTTTGTATTTTATGATGCTGCTATCCATCCTGATGTGTTTCTATGTATTAAAGCATCTGAATGAAACCACAGGTCTTGTTATATGTGTTAGAGATGAACGAGTGGCAGTGTTTGTTAATGTTTTACTTATTTACTGTCACACATTGGCTGTGTGCTGCACATGCAATCTTTGTCAATGTCTCTATGTCAGTATTATTTTCATAGAGCATTTATTACTTGTTGTTATCTTTGCCAGTGTAGTCTGAGTCATAGCTGAAAAGGGTTCTAGGACCAGTTTACTTTCCTGGTTACCAAAGTATAAATAAATAAATAAGAAACAGAAAAAAATGGGTAGGTGAACATGTTAGAAATTATTAAAGAACTAGTAAAGCACATTTTAATTCTGCATCATTCATGAGAGAGAGAAAAAAATTCCACTGAAGGCATTGGAAAGTAGCAGACAGACTTACTTTGGAGTCCTACTACTTGTCACCTGTACATGACACAGCAAGGATCATTTACTGATTTAAGAGATTTCACACCTCAGCATGAGAGTGTGGGGGAAGGTCTGTCAAGTCTTTTAGAACTACAAAAGAATCCCTTTATAAAAGCCTGCTATTTACCTACTTTCTTTTGCTGGGAGTAGATAACAGCTATTTATAGCATAGAGCAAGCTCTGGCAGACACATATATGAGGTTCAGTCAGGGAAACATATAAGTTGCCTGTTACAGAAGGTGTGTTAGATAACATTACTTCACAGTCCTGCCATTCTATCTTAATGGCATGAGAAAACAACACTTCCTAATGCCTAGCATGACTCATATAAAGAGGACTTGAAATGTATTTTGGGAAGAAGGAATGAAAGCAAGAAAACAAGATCATGTTACCAAGGCAGGCCCCATCACTGAAGGAAACACATTAAAATTGAAAAATAAGCACTTGGAGTGATTTTGAGGCATTAAAATAGCTCAGAAAACAACTATACAATGAAAGAAAAAGTGTTTTTTTAGTTCTAAGGTAGAGTTTATCTTTAGTTAACATGACCAGCTGTATTTATTTATTTAATCAGCTGATTGATTTTCTGAACTGCTCAACATTGATAACAGGTTGCCACAGGCATGGCTATGGAACAGTACATGACTAATTAGCCATTCCTTCTGATGCCTTGCTATCTTGCAGTATAGCCTGTGGGACTTCCCCTCCATGGTGATTTTCCTGCTCATGGACAATCACTGCAGCAGGGAGTTCTCTGAATGTGAAAGTGTTACAGCAAGGTCTGGTCACTCATGACAGACCTTACTACTCACAGCAACCCTTTCTGAATTCTAGAAAATGCCCTTATTGGGAAAGGTTAAGTTGGGTGACACATCTTATATATTTTTTTGCCTATGTGACAAACATGATTATAAATCTCATTTAAACCTACTGAGGCTGATTGATCACATCCCCGTTTCCACAACAAAGACACAAATACTGCTGTTTACACTTCAGTCCTCTACTTCCCTCTTCAATCTAATATATGTTTTGGTTGTTAACACTAGAGGATTCATAAAATTGCTCATATTGTTTGTAGTATCACTTGTGTAGTTTACCATTCATTCAGTTTGTATGGTAAAACTCATAGCGCCCTTCTATCATTTCAACTCTTTTCCCATAGATTTCACAATATAAATATGAGTACAGCATGATAGCCATACATTGTGCAATATGGATCTCTCCTGCAAGTGTTGCAGAACTGCCGAATGAATGTCTATGAATTCCATCCATAATCTCTGGATCAAGAAAGTATCCACCCCAGATATTTAAGTACTGGGACATCCTCTTGAGGGTGAACAGAGCTACACTGGGCTGTGATGCATTTTGAGTTTCCATGTGCATATTCATGTGCTTTGCTAAAAGTTTGTAATAAATCAGAAGTGCCAAAATCCCCTAGCTAAAACTGGCTACCTTAGCAATGGCCTAAATTTTTTACTCCCATGTTTTAAGAAGAGATGACAGTACTACTAAAAACAATAAAAACATTAACATTTTTGAAATGGAAAATGCTTTGTGTTGGCATTGATTTATGTATTAATTATTGAAATTAATTTACTAGATTATGTCCAATCTCCAAGAAGTATTATGCAGGTGAGACACAATGAAGTCATAATTCATAATTTGAACATGTGAAGATATTGTTCTGTATGATTATATGAGATGCATAGCAAAATCAGATCTAAACATGAAGTTCATAGATTCATAGTTTCATTGGTTCATAGTTACTTACAAGGCTATTGGTCTATGAGGATCATCTGCAGTCTAGCCATATGCTCCCCAGAAGCTATTTTTATGGCCTTGCATTTTAGATAGGAATCTATCTTCACAGGTACATAAAATGCTATTGATCCAATAGGAATGTCAGAAGGCTAGCCGTACACTACCAAGAAGTTTTTTTTAGTCCAAATAGTTATTTCATTTTCATGCAAAGGTTTACGGAGAGTAACTCCACCCACTTCCCACATGTACACATCTGTCTGTTATTTACATGCTTCTTGTTTTTGACATTCTTTCTTTTCAAAAGTATTGACTTTTAAGCTTTTGGGATTTTGTCTTTCTGCTTATAATATTTTTCCATATAAAAGATGCATTTCAGTTGGATTGGGGCCATGAAAGAATGCCCAGATGCTCAAAGAATGTTATGTTCATTTTTTTCCTAAATGCAGTTTTCAAATCATTCCATTTGTGTTTGGTTTTATAAAACAGTTCCTCAGTTTATTAGTAAAATGTATGCATTAATGGTTGCAGCTTCAAAGTAAGACAATTAAAAAGGATTTGTGACTCTAGAAACAATAGTGGTAGCATGCATAGTACTGCTATATCTGGGCAATTATTCTAGGAAAAATGAGCCAGTGATCTTAAGTATTGTTTTCAGAATGCAGAGATGTATATGAGGAGATACATCTTCTGGGGACTTCTGAAAAGTTCCTCTTTTAAATCCCTTACATTGTATTTAACATGTGAATAGTTACTGTTGTGCCCCCCACAAAAAAAAAAAATTACCTGTTTACATGTTTGTTGCATGCATAATTCTGTGGATGCACGACTCACTGAACTGTCATCATGTCCAGGGCTTGTTCTCTGTCTTATCTCAGGACTAGCTCTCAGACAAGCCTGAAACGGATAAAGTAAGTATTATTAAATGAATTAATTAACTGATGAATGAGTGCACATTATTAATCGACATGGGTATTAGTTATATCCTGTTTATATTTGAGTAAAGGTTGCTAAAGTTGCATAAACATGCTATACTCTTTTTCTCTTGCTCTGTATTATGATTTACCTTGAGAGTAATGCACATAATGAGCAATGAATAATGCCACTGTTTGTTACAAGCTAAATACCAATGCTGCCCAGAGTTCAAAAGCATGTGTTTGAAATACTGAAATGGTTGGTATACAATTTAAGAAATATAAATAGCTACTGCATGCATGTCAGGCATACCTGCTGTAGGCATATTACAATCATGCAGTGCAATAAAGAAATTACATCATAATCCTAGCCTTCTGGTGTGGAGGGATGAAACCATGACTGCAAAGAAATTGAACATGTCTGAATAGTGGTCCTGGTGGGGAAACCAAGCATACCTTTCCTGAGGTGTGGATTGGGGAATCCTAGTCAGCAGACTGCCCTTATGCAAACAGAAGATTGCATGACAGCAATACTACATAAAAGGGAACATGGGCTTGGTTCTCCCAAGCTGGTGAGTTGGTATGTGTGAGTGCATACACACATTAGAGCATGAGGGCCCCGCAGTGACATGATTGCTCACATTAGCCATCAGGTGGAAGAGCTAAGACCATAAAGGAGTTAATCCTTAGCCTGTGCCCAACAGGATGTGGGCTGATGACTAGGTAGGGGACCGTCATATAGTTCCAAGGATGGGAATACTACTGCAGTCTCCTTAGGACCCAGTTCTGAGATGAAAGCCAGACTACTTGGGTGATGAGGTCCTCCCCCTTAGCCATAGTAAAACTTGCAAAAGAAGGTTCAGAAGCCTGGGCACAAACCACCCTCATGGCTGCCTGGATGAATGCTCTTCTGGATAGCTCTCACCTCCATGCTGGGTATACCCAGTATGATGGAACAAATGGGACAACTTGCAATTGAGGTAGCTCAATGGTCAAAAGGCATGAAAGTAAAATGACCTAGAAAAAAATTCAAGTTATCATAGGCTTCAAGCTGCATATGATGTGGAACAAGTGACTAGCAGTTCTGCCATGTCACTTATGTAACTATGGACTGCAGACTGCAAATAATAATAATGATGTTCCTCACAGTAGGCATGCAATATGCATTAACAGTGGAAAACTGTACTCCTTCATATTAAGTCTGGTATATATTTTCCTAAAGAGTAAAATGTAAGTAGGGCATTGTAAGATGTTTATCTTAACAATCCTGTCTTATCTTTAATTTTCACTGCTTAGTTTTAGAAAGGGATAGATTTTAGACAGGCAAACTCTAGGCATCCTAAAGGACCTAGTCAGCTATAAAGTCACACAGACTGCAGAGAGGACAATCAAGAGCTTATCTAAATAATCCTGTCTTAGTTTGTAATTTACTCTGAAGTTGCCTGGTAAGAGGAGTTTTATTTGAATCTATATTTTGTTTCTTAACATTGTTTTCCACTGTTTATAGGAAGAAAGGGATAGCTTGTAGACATGAATATTTACTTTGATTTATATTTTGCTGTTTTACCTTTAATTTTCACTATTGGCTGTTAGAAAGGAATAGGTTTTAGACAGGCAAACTCTATGTATCCAAAGGGACCTAGTTGACACACAGACTGCAGAGAGGACAATCATGAATGTATCTAAACAATCCTATCTTTGTGATTTATTGATCTTTACTGTTAAAAAGAGGTGGGACATAAAGAAATTCCAGCTTTTGCCTGATTTTCAGAACTTGTACGATCAGAGCAACAACTTTACTGAATTTACTTTAATATTTAGTTGTATATTGTTTGAGTGATTTATCTCAGAATTTGATTTAAGTTCTTTTTGGACTCTGTGGTAAGTGATTTTGATAATTATTTTCTTTTATGATTTTATTCATTTGAAGCTGAATATGAATTCGTGAAATGAGTACAGTGTAATAAATGCTATGTATAATTAAAGTTAACACCTGATAACACTGGTGATCTCTATACCTCATGTCAAGTACCTCATGTCAAAAGTTGGGTGATTTGCTTACCGTTATTAGGAATAAATCAAGACTTACTGATGATTATTGCACTTGTGCAGTTGGCACGGCTTGGGGAATTGTTAGGTAAAGAGGAAACAAAACACATTTAGGAAATGTTGTGTGTATGCCCCTGACAAGTTTGAAATTATGGCTACAAGTATTCAGCAATCTGGGAGTTCAGAAAAAAGAGAAAGAGAGGAAAAAGTTTACAACAAATAACAAGGAAGAAAAAGAAATTGATAAATGTCAGTAAATTAAAACGAATACATACTAAAAAGGACACTGCTTTGTTATATAACACACTGATTTCTGGAAATGATAGCATTTTTCTATTAGGAAACCTTCAGTCTACAGAAAAAGGCACTATTAAAGAGAAGGTAGAAAAAAGAGACAAGGGGCAGGTGGAAGGAAGAAGTCAAAATTGAACGTGGAAGGATTGAAGAACATTACTATAAGAAAAAAGATGAAAAAAGCAGACATTGACAACATGATGTACAAAGCCAGCTGGATGAGAATTGTATGCTTGCAAATGTAATATGCAATGAAAACATTGGGATTAATAATACTAATGTTGACGAAGATCATTCCTTTGTAACTACTGAATAAGAAGTTGAAGATTCTCCATATATGGTCAGAAAAGGTATTCTTGAAATTGCAGAGTGAATTATTAGAAGAACTGATACTTACATTTGCAGAGAAGATAATGAACATTGAATAGTGTTATGCTTGCTAGGAGCAAAAACAGAGGATGTGAGACAAGGCTTAGAACACTTTAATGTAAGGAAGTACGGATCTGTCTTTATTCATGTCAATGCAA
Source organism: Protopterus annectens (assembly GCF_019279795.1). Lineage (NCBI taxonomy): Eukaryota > Metazoa > Chordata > Ceratodontiformes > Protopteridae > Protopterus > Protopterus annectens. The sequence goes on from NC_056725.1 coordinate 787,936,968, forward strand.
AGGATGTCATTAGCAAGGACTTTCTGACTGTTAGTAGGGAACTGGCAGTCCCCTTAGATATTATAGCTTGTACTGGTGTTAGGACGTATTTTTCACAAATCACCTATAAGGAAGAAAATCAAGTTACTATCAATGAAGTTTTTTTAGGTAAATCCTATATAAAAAAAATGCCCTATTTAAAAAAAAAATGGAAATGTGTAGGGTATCCAAGCCTCATTTTGGACACATGTTTTCAGACAGGATGGCATGCATTTGTCAAGACCAGGAAAGGGAATTTTTGCAGCAGATATTTTGCAATATTTGACTATTGAGAGTTTTTTCCAGGTAGAAAATTTAACAGTTCACAGATAGCAATATTTGACTTATTTCTGATGGTTGTTAATGCTAGGACCACTTTTAAATTAAAAAAATGTTCTATTGGAAAATTTGCTATGTTCCCACAAGACTGATGTTATTATTGCTTGTGAAACATGTTTAAAAAGCAATGACTGGAAACCAGTTCTGTCAGGGTATAAATGTTTTTACTGTAACAGATGTTCTAACAAAAAATCTGGTGGAGTTGTTATGATAGGGATTAGAGACAGTTATGAGATCTGTGATTATTATAGCAATAACCCACGCCTGGGTGTGGGTAATGCTAAATTTACCCACGGTTGGCGTGGTTTGGTCCCGAGGGCGAAGCCCGAGGGACCAAACAAAGCCAACCGTGGGTAAATTTAACATTACCCACACCCAGAAGTGGGTTATTGCTATTATACCATGACATTATTTAAGAAAAGAAACTATTACTTTTCTTAAATAATGGCATAGTATAATGCATGTTTACTGCCCTTCCGCAGATGTCTGGCATCCGCGGCAGTTCTGATGTACTGCGCGCCTGCGCAGTACATCAAAAGCAACGGAGAAAGCAAGATCTCTGTTGCTTTTTTTTAGTGTCTCACTATGTTAAATGAGTTTAACATAGCGAGACAGTTTTAAAATAAGCAACGGACATCTCCGTTGCTTATTTTAAACTGTCTCGCTATGTTAAACTCATTTAACATAGCGAGACTAAAAAAGCAACGGAGATCTTGCTTTCTCCGTTTTTTAAATACTGTCTCGCTATGTTAAATGGGTTTAACATGGCGAGACAGCTTTAAAATAAGCAACGGAGATCTCCGTTGCTTATTTTAAAGCTGTCTCGCTATGTTAAACCCATTTAACATAGCGAGACAGTGTTTTAAAAAAAACGAGTTATACTAATGGAAAAAAGTCCGGGCGATCGGACCTTTTTCCATTAGTATAACTCGATTTACAATGGGCACGCTGGCCAATCAGCGTGCACGTTTTGGGGGGATCATGGTATAATACATGTTCAGTGATAGCACTAGTACTATAGACTGTGTAGCTGTGACAATAAAGACACCCCTGGAACATATAACAATTGTTGGAGCTATAGACCACCAAAGTCAAGTGCAGATGACCTAGAGGAATTCATACATTTCTTGTATAAAATACAGGTGAGAAGAATAATAGTGGCTAGGGACTTAAATTTACCAGAAACAGACAGGAATAATATTGATTCACAAACATTACTATGAAGATTATTCACAATGTATCTTCAGGAGCAGCAATTGCTTCAGATTAAAACAACCACTAAGGAATGGAGCATACTAGATATTGTTTGTGTACATAATGAAGTTACTGTTACAAGTTTTACCACCACTGATGTGCCATGATTATGGGATTATAAAGGTTAATTTGTTGCTAGATAATTCTGCTAAAATGAAATCTAAACCAATGCACAATGCACCGAAGATTAATTACAGATTATATAGAAACAAAACAGCCACTATGTAAAACTGATCAGAGTGATGTGTTCAGTAGAGAAACTGCAGAACAAATGTAGAAAGTTTTGAAAGAGAAATTGTTTGAGTGCAAAAGATAAAAAATGTTTAACATCAGGATCTATGCATACAACATCAGGGTGTATATTTCCATAAGAACAAGATACCTGGTTAAGGTGAGAGATAAAAAATATAAAAAATAGAAAAGAGGTTGAACTACAACTTTAAAAACTGAAATAAGCTGGACAAACAAATTAAGCATAGTGTGAGACAAGTTAAAGAAAACTTTGAAGAAAATGTATATAAAGATATTGAGCATAATAGGAAACCATTTTATAAATGCATAAGATGTGGAAGGAGTAAAGACATACAAATTGATAAACTTACAAAATCTTAAAAAAAAACACTTCGGCACCAGAAAGGGGATGATAAATTGTTCTAGTGACATCCAGGTAACCTCATATACTGGAATCAAATTAGAATATATATTGAGAAAGAGCTATGCAAACTGGATCCAAACAAAGCATGGAGAGTTGACAGAATTACTAATAATGACTTGAGAACACTTCAGCAAGAACTTCTAGTACCGTTATATCTATTATTTACTAAGCTGTATAATTATGGGTGGATTCATTTTAAAATTGGAGACATGTGCTTATTTAACCTGTCTTTAAGGGAAGGGGGGAGGACAAACCCCAAATCATATAGACCCTTAAGTCTACTTTCATGTCATGGAAAATAATAAAGAAGGTAATATTGGATAAGCTATTGCCAGAATTGGAAAGATTGGGACTTGAAACCATATATCAGCATGCAAATGTTGAAAAAAGATTATTGCCACCTGTACCATGATGTTCTATAACAATATAATAACAGCTCTGAATGAAAAATTGTGCTGTGATGTAATATATATTTAACTTCAGCATTTGACACAAAGCACTGATCAGTAAATTAGAACAGCAAGGTAATGATTTGCACTTGATAAGCTGGATAGCTGCATTGCTTATAAATAGAGCATTGCAAGTATTATACAGCAATTGGATAAGTTACAGTCAGGGTGTCCCACAGAGCTCTGCCCTAGGCCCTTACTTGTTTAGATTGTATCTTTCAGACCCATCTTTTTCATCTGAGGTGTTTTATAGTCTGTATGCAGATGACCTGAAAGTAGCTAAACTGAATACTTGTGTTACAGCAGTGGTGCACAACCTTTTCATGGGGAGGGCCACTACATGAATTCTTAATGCATCTGCTGGCCACCTCAAAACATAGTAAGTCATTATGAGTTAACAATAGGTACAGGTGAGTGCCATTTTTACTTAAGACAGCAATCATAAAATTGCTTGTTTTCTACATCAACTTTGCTTTTAACTTTATTCTGATTTGCAGCCATGACTTATTACAAACTTTTGCAGAAAGTTACTACTGTTTAGAGACTAAAAGTTATAAACAACAAAGAATAGTTACTTCCGCAGCTAAAATTAGAGGTGTGTGCAACTGCAATCAATTAGGTAAGTAAGCACTTGCTGGAAAGTTTGTGTAACTGGAGTAAGGCATAGCATTTTTTCGCTTTTTTAAAAATTTTTAGTTACTCTTTGGGGGCCAGATGGTGTTGCATCGAGGACCGGATGTTGTGCACCACCGTGTTACAGATAGGACATGTCTGCAAAAGAACTTGATTAAATTGACCAATTGGGCACAGGAGAATAATACGCTAATAAATTCATTAAAAAGTAAGCATATGAGATTTGGGAGATATAAATTCAAAGGTGAATATTTAATGCTGCACACAGTGATTGAAACTGTACATTCATTTAAAGACCTAGGTATATGGGTAGATCCAGCTTTGAATTTTTTCTAATCATATTAACCAATTTGTTAATGATAGCTATAGAAATATAGGTTGTATAAAAAGATTTATATAGTCTAGGAAATCAGGAATGATGAAGTCATTGTTTGTTAACTACATTAAACCCAATATTGAGTATGGAATAACAATATGGAAACCTTATAGGAAAACAAACATGAGTAAACTGCAAAGATTACAATGAAAATATACCAAGGACATCCATGGATGTGAAAATTAAGTTATGAAAGACAAAAATATCTGAACTTGTACAGTGCTTCTAATAGATATTTAAGAGAAGATCTTATTCAGGTATATAGGGCATTTAGAGACAACTACCTCTGGGAATGTTTGGGGTTATCAAAAAGTAGTAGAGAATCATCAAACAACCTATGAAGAAAACTCTGTAGGAATGAGAAGTGTACTAATTGGTTCTCTGAGAGAGCAGGTAATGCATGTAACAGACTACCAAATTGTATAAAAGCAAGCACTAGTTTAAATATTTTAAGAACAGCCTGGACACTTATTATGAGAAAAAATGTTTTAGTATATTAGCAGGCTTGAAGGGCATTAATACCCATGCTTGAAATATTTGTATGTATGTCTGTCTGTATGACAACATGGAGCTGACTGTGAGGCATGTACAAGTTTTTGGAGGTGCAGGTTCTAGGAGAAACCAGTACGTCTAAAGAAAATGGTGTGCACTTTGGTGTCACTACTGGAAGCAGGGTTATAACAAAGCTCTACAATGGACATGAGGAATTTCACAAGCTTTGGCCAGCAAGCTGCTGTAAAACATAGTCAACATTGTGAAATGCATTGTGAAATAGCCAGGCCAAGATATTACCAATGAAAAGGGGATTCCAGGTTGTTGGTAGAATACCTGGTTCAGATGGGAGACTGAATGCACCCACATCACACTGATGTCAGTGTTACATGTATACACCAGTGTGGATACCACTCATTAAACATGGTATGCAGTGCAGGTGGTTTGAAACCATACAGGAAAAAATGTGTGATATGGACACATGCTGACATTCCATCTGACTTCTTATTACTACCTTGCAGTTTGCTGCAACACTGCTCTGTAGGAAGGTGGCATGTTGAATACTGCTGTCCTCTGGAGAAACAGGAACACTGACGTTCTCTTGCTGTAGTAGCACTGCAGCGAGTACATGCACAGCAGGAAGAGTATTTGTCCCTATGTCCCCGTGCACCTAAGGGCAGTATACTGTCATTCCAAGTCCTGTTAGTCATTCCGTTCAACACCGGATGTTATGTCTGCAGCTTGCTAGACAAATTCTGTCACCCTACCATTTGTGTAAAACAACTGTCCATTTCATGCTGATCACCACCAGTGTCATTACCAGAACCAGGCATATCAGAGTCATTGGCATAGTCAGTAACAGCAGAAAATGAGTAACATCTACCATGGGCATGGTAATTACTGATAGTGTATGGCATCATAAATCTCATAGGTGCAAATGGATCTAAGGTACAGCAGTCAGGTTTTGTAGATGATCCCACATTTACAGTAGATGGCATGTCTGTATACAGCCAGCTTACTGCTACTGTGCATATCTGCTTCACATTTTATCAGTCTGTGTATGCATGTACAGGTACACAACATATATGTTTTTGAGAACAGTATGCACAGTATGAGTGTGAAGAACACACCCACAGATGGACTCCTGCATCCTACATATGTAGTTACGCAATGTACAAAACACACCATTAAACACAGGCAACACAGGAGAATGTACACTCCACATGTGACATACTGCAGGTATGTTAACAGCATGTAATCATTGTGTGGACAAAATGTTATTTTCCCTGATGATACTAGGAATTCCTAGTATCACAGAGTGCCACTGTAATTCTATCCCATAAATAGAAGGATTTATACAGATGGCCAATGGTATATGACAGGAATAACTTTCACACTATTGAAGCAGTGATGGATTTGGACCACCTACCCATCCACTTATAACATCTATGCAGCATATTATCAGCAGCCAATTCCACAGGAGAATAATGAAATAATTGAGACACATAGCATCTATGAAGGGATGACATCAGTAGTGTATTGTCATGGAGATTTATCTGGTAGCAGTAGTCCTATAGCCAACCAGGGCTTGTAAAAGTTACCACTACATATCAGTGTAAAAGAATCATGACTACATTGACAGTCACACTTGCATAAGTTAAGCACTGGTGTATATTTAAACATCATAGAGAATAGTGTCAGACATGCAGGCACCACAGGAGAAGTCTGACATTCAAATAGCTTCTTTTCACTTGCAAAACAATGACCTCATCAGCGTGTTGAAACAGGGGTGTAGGCAGACAATAAAATGTTGTAATTGTTTGCTCTTATAGATACCACACAACAAAACTGCTATTTGAAGAATGAAGATGTTCTCTCACTCCTCACTTAATGAATTTTTGTATCACTTCCCTTCTAAAAACATTAAATGCCCATCTTTCAACCCATGACACTATTATTTTAGGCATAAATATACAAATCCGTGGGCACAGTATTACCTAAAGATGCAAAGTTTCCTTTACATAATGAAAAAAAACATGTAATAATTGCATTACAAATAGAGTGCATAGCTACACCCTTGTATAGCACTGAAGTTGTGGATGTGAAAGGTGGGCTTAAGGGATGATGCAGTCATCTTTGAGTTTAAAAAAATATATCCAAAGTATAGGCTGAACAAGTACATGCTCACCTAACTGCAAACAACCTCACACACACACACACACACACACACGCACACACACATGCACACACACACACACGCACACACGCACACACACACACGCACACACGCACACACACACACACACACACACACACACACACACACACACACACACACACACACACACACTCAGTTCTACCATGGTAGATAAACCTTCTACCTATGCATCTAGTTCCACACTCTAGGGAGCACTGTATTAGTTGCAAGTGCCACAGCAGAGTGCCTGAGTCTCAGGTGAAAGGTTGCACTTTTGTCAGGGAATCTCATCAGTGTTTTTTGTGCAATATGTTTCTGTAAAATTGTTAGAAGGGAGCTGTGTACATATTTAAATACATCCTTTCCAGGCCAAACTGAGACAGCAACAAGCACTACAGAAATGCACATACACACATGCATACAAGTTTTCCATGACAGGTATTGGAACTCCTGACTATCTAATTTACACACACTCGAGAGCACTGCAGTACTAGCAAGCACCATGGGAGACATATGACTCTCAGGGGCGAGACTGCAATTTTGTCAGGATGTCCTAAGTGATGTATTTCATGCAGAATGTTTCCATAAAAGCTGTTATAAGGTAGATGTGCACACATCTAAATGCATCATCTCCAAGGGAACTGGAGACAGCAACAGGTATTACACATATACAGGTTTTCCATGACATGTATTGAATCTCTTATCTATCTAGTTTATACTGTCTAGATAGCACTGTAATACTTGCAAGCACCACAGGAGAAGTCTGACTCTGAGGGGAGAGATTGCATTTTTGTCAGGATGACCTAATCAGTATGTGTCAGAGAAGATGTTACTCTAAAAGTAGAGATAAGGGAATTATGGGAACAGTTAAATGTGTTTATCTCAGGAGAAGTAGATACATCACCAAGTGTTGCACACAGTCTCTCTCTCTCTCTCTCTCTCTCTCTCTCACACACACACACACACACACACACACACACACACACACACACACACACACACACACACACATGCACACACACACACACACACACACGCACATACACACACACAAAGTATTCCATGCTAGGTATTGAATGTTCTACCTATCTAGGTTACATACTGTAGAGAACAATCTGCTAGTAGCAAGTTCCACATAAGAAGTCTTCTTCTTAGGGGAGAGATTGCTCTTTTGTCAGAATGACTTAATCATTGTGTGCCAGAGAGGATGTTACCATCAAAATAGGGATAAGGGAGCTGTGAGAACAGTTCCATGTGTTTATTGCAGAGGAAGTGGATACATCACCAAGTGATACACATGTTCTCACACATACATATCTTCCATGTTGGGTATTGAACCTTCTACCTTTCTAGGTTACACAGTCTACAGAGCAATGTACTGGCTGCATGCACCATAAGAGAAGGCACACAATACCTATGTGAAATTGGATATTGGAGTATTTGTCAAAATCATTGCTTGGAAGAGATGGCACTGTACATCACAGGTTGTGCAACAACTGCATATGTGTGCAGAACACAATGTGACATCACTACAATTGTCACATATAATGACATGATTTTACAATGAAATGTAGATACTGTCCTTACTGTACATTGCTTTACTGTGATGGACATTGACATGTTCCACATAATGGGCTGACATATATATTGACTGTGGCACACCACTGGTTTATCAATCAAACTATTGCACACTTGTATTGTATAATACTTACAGTATGTGCATTTACAAGACAAACATTCAAGTCATACATAGGATAGTGCATTGCAGAAACCAGTGATAGATTTGATGAGAATAGGATAGCCAAGCAGGTAATATAATGCAAGTGTAAACACTGTAGAGCAAATATATAACTTTATGCAAATTATTTAAGTGAGTTGACACCATTCAAAACTGATACTCATCTTTGGGCAATAGTAATACAGACGTACAAATGCTGTGCAACAGAAAACTATAATTCTTTTATCATCTCTTTTTTCTTATACTCTTTCAGCACAGTGCCGCTAAGCTGATATGTGCTGCTGATGGCAAAGTGTTAGTGCATGTGTGATAATATCTTAAAGTGTTGAATTTCCAATAGTAGCTAGCAGTACTCTATGTTGCTCTGTGCTGACTTCCATGTACAGATCTTTGCAAGACAGCATTTACAATAGGTAGTAGGTAGATTAGTGCACCAACAGGATAATGTGTTATGTAAAGGGGTTTACCCAAGATGTACAGAAATAGTAGTCAGACAAAATATAATGACTCATTGTCATCCATATGTATCTGAACATTTTTAGCATGCCAGTAAGTAATTTAACCATGTTATCTTATTTTAATATGTAGAAATTCATATTTGTGAAAGTTAGTGGTTGGTAGCAGATTTCAGCAAATGTGAATGTATGTGGTCATCTTTATTACCATACTGATCACTGTGATCTGTACATCCAGCTCTTCATCTTGTTTAAATTTACAGTAAACTGAATAAACATAGCAGAGAGGGACAAAGTGAAACAGAGTAATGCAGTGAAGACAAATCCAAAGATATTTCCATAAGCTGTATACTTCCATTTAGCCTTAGTTCCATTTGTTCCCTGGCACCAGACATTGCTCAAATGCAGAGGTGAAGGATTAATGATATAAAAAGGAGAACACACATCATCAGGGTGACATGGAGATGGGGACAAAGTGAATTATGACTGAACAAGAATAATGGTGGCTCATAATAATACAAAGCCAACAGGTACACCTAAATTACTGATCAGAAAACAAATTAACACTTAGCTAATGGTTGTTATAGAACCCATGAAATTATTAAAAAAAAATTTTCTACACATTTGAGCATTAGATCATCTCACCACAAAGAATTACTACTACTTCACAGAATTAAAGTAATGCCATTGAAGCACACTGAAAACTTATGGAAGAAGGAAGGGTGAACAGAGAAAGTTACAGACAGATGCAGACAAGAATAGCAAAAATATATTTTGGAGGACATGTAGGATCATCAGTATGCTTCTTTAGTCTTACTTCTTAAATAATCATTAATCTCTCCTGCTCTGCACAATAAACTGATTGCTATAGGTATGAATAAGGGAGGGAGAAAGCAATAAACATGAACACTAGACAGGATGAGGCTGCCTTATTAAGTCTACCTGTTGAGGCTGCAATATTTTGAAAAAGATAACTTGTTGCACTATTCCAATATTATGTTAATGAAATAAGTTATATGTAGAGCAATACAGACATTTGCAAGTAAATATATAAAAGCAGTATGAACGGTCATTAAATAATAAACTGACATGCAGCTGTAATAAAACCCATGACACTATGCCAAAATGTCAGGGAACAAACAGGGTAATTACCTCAGCACATCACATAGGAACTCCTGTTTTAATACATGAGGCAGCCTAATAAACATTATATTAACTGTTCCACAGTACTGCTTTTAGTAGGGCTTTACTCTGTAATGCCATAGTGCAGCAGATTTAAGCATATTTGTGCAACAGTAACCAGACTACTGCAGATTAGATTAAAATCTTCAGCTTTTCCATTAAGCAGTTAAACAGCATTCGCTGTCACTCAGTATTGCTGCTCTATGCCATACTCCAGTAAATGCTGAGTACATAAAGCAAAGGCTTTTTCATAGGCCATTTCTGGCCATGTGCATATTTTGTGTGAATCTATTTTTTGACCATATTAAATATGTGAAAATGGGTGGATATGGCAGTATTGAGAATGGGGCTGGCAAGAAGAGGGTAGCACAGGGAAGGGATTACAGGAATTTCCAGGAGGGTGATGGGGGAGCACCATATCTATCCACTTCTTCACAATGTTAAGCACAATTGTACACACAATTTCATGAATTTGCAGATTCACCGCACCACTGATGGGTGACAACAAAAGAATAATGTTGTATGGCCAATTAGACCTAATCAATTGTGCCAGAATGACACATAGGGAAAGTGGGGAGCTATGTATAGGAAGCAATTTTTTTATGGTACAGGTGGCCATTTTTTTTTGTGAGATAGAAAGGAATGTTGAGAAAGGTGCTTAGGAATGAGAAGTTTGGGTAGGTAGGATAGGTTAGGAAACATCTGCAGACATACAGGGCATACAGGACTGACAGAAATGGAGATGGAGACCAAAGGTTGGGGACAGCATTATTGGGAATAGGTAGGGTATATTGGAGGCACACCCACAACTAGCATGAAAACATATCTTATCTTTAAAAATTGTTATAGTACTGCCTTTAATATGAACAACATTTTCTTCTAAGGACCAATCATTTAAGGCATCATTTGAATGTTAGGACTGTTGTGGGCAGCACACACGTGACATCAGCTAAGGTTTTTTCCCTTCCCTGCTCACCTGCTCTATAATAGTTACCCACTTCCACCTCTCCTCTTTTATTGCTACTCCCCCCTGCCCCTGGCTATCTAACCTTCCCTTGTCAGCCTGCCTTACTACGGCTGAAACACTCCACTTCACTTGTCTTTTCTGCTCCCTTACTGTCTTTATTTTACTGTCTTGGCTGTTGCTCTCCTTTCTCTTTCTTTCCTACCTTACTCCTTCACCAATTGACTGTATTTTGTATCTGCTTACCTACTTTCTATCTATACTTATCACTCTCCCTCTGCTAACTACTACTTGTCCTTAGTATACCTTGTGCTTGTTATATTCTTGGTAACTACTGCCTCTTCTTTTCATCCTTTTTTTTAAAAAATAAACTCTCCTTTTTATATTGCTAAACTACGTAGCATATGAAACAGTAGTGTTTCAGCTACTCTGCTTAGCTGATAGACTTCGCTCTCCTCTCTGGCTGTTTCTGCCCCGCTTCGCTCCCCTCCCTACCCCCTTATCCCACCCACCCCACGTACCCTTAGACTTATACCTAACATACCACACCCCTCTACATCTACACCTATCCTATGCTCCTACATACCACACCTCCTCTATATCCACACCTACCCTAAGCACCTATCTCACTTGCTCCACCCTCCTTCTAATACCTCCCTCTATTACCTCTCCTTTCTCCCTTCCCCACCAAAAACTACACAGACACCTTGATATCTACCTGTGTTATTTACTCACTCTATACACTAAACCCATATCTAGTCTACTCCTCTCTGTCACACCTCAACATGTCTACCAAAACTTACAAACCAATATCTAAGACCCCTGTAACAGGAACTACTCTAAATAAGCTAACACTTCTACTTATTATTTCTCTGGCCCTCACACTACCCTACTTCCTAACCTATTATGAATCAAATCCCAATTACCACTTTAACTTCTCTCCCAAACATACTGCCTCTGATTTCTTAAGCATAAAACTGTCTCATTTAAACATTACATCTATCCCTAGCTACCTCCTTGCCAGATATCACAGACTGTTCCACATTAAAATTCTAAATCTCTTGATTAAGAAACCAAGATACTCACTGTATACCCCCATCACAGCTTACCTCGAACAGAAGCATTCTACCTTAGTAGACGGGGACATCCACCCCAACCCAGGGCCCTTAACCACTTCATCTGATGAGGCAACTACTTCACTAAACTCTTCCCTACCACTACCAACCTCTAATCCAAATACTCTACTCATAGGTCACCTAAATATACGAAGTGTCAATAACAAAATCACCCATCTCCACTCCCTTCTTCAACATCACTCCTTTGATATTCTCTGTTTAACTGAAACCTGGTTGAAACCCTTTACTAAAGATAATATAATCCTACCTCTAGGTTATAACATCCTAAGACTTGACATAAAACTAAAAAAGGCGGAGGAGTTGCAATTCTATTCAAAACAGAACTTAGTGTAACATTAATACCCTATGATAACCCAGACAGTAATAAGACTGAACTTCTCATCTCAAAGCTGCAACTAAACCCTAAAAAGTCCATCTATATTATCTGTATATATCTACCTCCTGGAAATAATTCCACTACTATAGAAAATATCCTTAGTTGGCTCACCACCTCCTATCCACAAGAAACCATAATTCTTGGTGACCTCAATGTGGACTGGTCCTCTTTAACTACTAATAACCCAGCTTCCCATATCAACCTCTATGGCTTTAGTCAAATAATAAACACCTCTACTAGGATTAATAAATCTAACAACAAAGAAAGCACTCTAGATTGGATACTCATTAACAAACCACAACTTAAATATCAGTCTGGAACAAAACCTGATGACTTTAGTGATCACAATCTAACCTTTATTATTAGACAAAGAAATGCCTCTAACAATACACCTATCTATAGGACCCTACGCAATCTCAAATGTTTCGACCCTACTCAATTTAAAACTGAATTAAAGGCCTGCAATTGGAACCCACTAAAGACACTTCCCCTTGAAGAAGCTGTGCTTTACTTCAACACCACTTTCCTAACTATTCTAGATAATCATGCACCATCACGCTCCATCCGAATTAAATCTAAACCTGCCCCCTGGCTATCTAAAGATACAAGACAAAAAATGTTACTTAGAAACAAAGCATGGAAACAATGGCGAGCTAGCAAATCTAGTGTAGACCAACAGACCTTTAGACATCTAAGAAACTGTACCAAAAAAGCTATTTTCTCTGATAAAAGAACTTATTATAGTAATCTCCAACAAGCTAACCACAATAACCCTCAAAAATTCTGGTCAACCCTTAACAGGCTTCTACACCCTGGACAAACTACCACTCCTTCCCCTACCGGATCTGAAAAGAATTCCACCCTTGATACTGCCAACACTTTCAACTCTTTCTTTATTGATACTATTAACTCTTTGGCCTCGCACCTCTCTAGTGACAACACTAGTATCCCGACCCGCCTCCTCCAAACTACCAACCTTTAGGCTACAACCCATCTCCACTGCCATCATACAAAATGTATTCACAAACTCAAACCATGCACCCCTCTGCTGACCAACTCCCATCTGAATTCCTTCAAAAAGCAGCCTCTGAAATTGCCTATCCCATATCTATTCTCATTAATAGGACTATAAATGAAGAAACCATACCTGACATCTGGAAAATCTCTCACATCATACCCTTACACAAAGGAGGTAACTCCTATGAATACTCTAATTATAGGCCCATAGCTCTCTTGTCCCCACTAGCAAAAATTATGGAAAAATGTGTCCATTATCAGTTAATGGACCACCTAATAAAAAACAACATTCTCACTCCCTGTCAACATGGCTTTAGGCCTTTTCATAGCACAACCACCGCTCTCCTCACCTTTACAGACCTTATTAACAAGAATCGAAATAATAATAACACCCTGTCCTCAGCTCTCTTCATTGACCTATCTAAAGCCTTTGATATGGTCAACCACTCTATTCTCTTAAAAATTCTTGAATCTCTCTCCTTAGAACCTAAGGCTGTCCACTGGTTTTGTTCCTATCTCACAAACAGGAAACAAGCCATTCTCTGGGATAATAAACTCTCATCCCTTCTCCCAATTTCACTTGCCATCCCCCAAGGCTCCATTCTTGGACCACTTCTTTTCTCCCTCTTTATAAATGACTTACAAACAGCTATCCCCCAGGCTACTTGTATACAATATGCTGATGATTCCACATTAATTTGCTCTGCTAAATCCATCTCTGAACTTCAAAGTAATACTCAAGCTGTTTTCTCTAAAGTTGAAACTTGGTTCTCAAAACGCTGACTACTCCTAAACGCTAAAAAAACCAAACTCCTACTCTTTAAGCCCACTACCAGATCCCCTACATTAGACTTTACTATCCTATCTAACAATGGAACCATTATATCACCTGACCCCAATACCAAACTGCTAGGTGTCATGATTGACAACAACCTTACCTTTGATTGTCATATCAATAATAACATTAAATCTGTAAACAGGAAACTCGGCTCTCTCTATAGAATTAAAACTTTCTTAACCTCCCAAGCCAAAGCTACTCTTGCCCACTCTCATCTTATCTCTACTCTTCTCTACGCCTCACCAATCTATACTAACCTTAAGAAAAATAATCTCTCAAAATTATCGTCCACGTACAATAATATAGCTAGATTTGTCACTGGTAAACCCTTCAGAGCTCACCACTGTCTGAATCTGCAGCAACTTAACTGGCTTGAACTGTCAAACATGTTGCTTCATTCCCAACTGACATTTTTCCAAAGAGCATTCTACCAACCTCACAACACACCTATACTCTCCAACCTCATAACCCCCTACTCTATTCTGAATTCCCTCCGTTCATCAAGTAAGCTGCTAGTTACCTTAACCAAATCCAATAACCTAGCAGGTGACTCCCTTTTCTCTAATACTATTGGAAAACACTGGAATCAACTGCCTACTGAACTTACTTCCATTGCATCTACTGTTCTGTTTAAACAAAAACTCAGAATTTACCTTAAAAGCCACTGGATGTGTCCCTGCTCTAATCCTGACTAAAGTTATTTGCTTCATCTAATCCATCTTTCTCTCCATACTTTACTCTCCATCCTGCTTCCTCTCTTCACCTTTCTTTCTCTACCTCTTTAAACTCCTCCTCTTCATCTTTCCTCCTTATGGCTACAAATCTCTTTCAAACAAGTATTTGTCTCCTTATTTTTGCTCTCTCACTTTTGCTGCTTCTCTTTCCTTGATCTTTACTCTCTCTTCCTGGTATGAAAACATGTTAGTATGTTCATCATGATGTTACTTATTCCCTAGAAAGTCAACTTCCTTTTCTTTCTTTTGATAACTTTCTTTCATTTCTCTTTCCCTGCTCATACTCTTACTATTCTTGTTTAGAAATAGGTAATAATGTGTATTATGATATTTGTGCTTAAAATGTATTTCCTTTTGTTTAAATGTGGAGCTTTTCTCCCCGGGCCTCTGCTGAAAATGGAAATATATCCAGTTGGACTAGCCCGGTCAACAAATGTAAAATAAATAAAATAAATAAATTGTTCCCCTAAATCAATGTACTTGCAGCACTTTTTTAAATCTCTTCTTTCTGACACACCCTTAGTAGGTGCATAGCAAAACAGGGAGAATGTGAAAGTGGATTGCTTATGCAGTCAGGGTAATCAAAGACAACTACAGCCATTAACAGGAAATACTTCTCAATGTTGGTCCTTTCTTGCTAGGGTGTGTGCATGTACTTATGTTGGTCCTTACACCATGTTTACAAGCTGTACACTTAGTGCAGCTTTTGGTATTCAGGAATGTTAATGATTTGACACCTCATTTGCATAATAACAGTGCTTACAGGGCTGACTGCACTATATCTAGAAAGGTAATGGTGTAGCTAATGGTCTTGTACTGTTCTTAACAGAGTGTTTTGAAACACAGAGCTCAATACTGCTGGTAAAACAAGACTTTGCAATATTTATCTCTATTCTGCAGTGCTGTATTTTCATATTATGTTGCTATTTCTTAAGTAGAGCTTTTAGTTTAATATTAAAATGTGAAATGCATTGACCACTGAAAAGCATGTGTATAATTTTAGATTTGTTTACTTTTTTTCACTTCCTTTTGCTATAGCCGTGTTTGCATTTCTAAAATGATGCTACGAAATGCTACTAACCAATTTATTATTATTATTTTATTCTGTATGTCATGATTTCACACTTATTGTGGATTATTCTTTTATAAGTATACAGTAAGGTCTGGTGTTTTTATCTGTGTTAACAGGGAAAGAAAAAAAGGTTTTGTGCTTGTATTTCTAATAGAGTAAACTCCATAGTGGTGGATATGGCAGTTGTAACATTTTGGTGTTGCTTTTCTAATGCTGCATTTATATTATTAATGCAGCAATGTATTTTACATTTTACATATGTGTCATATCCATTACAACAGTGTTATAAGGTCTGTGTTGAGATTTAATTTTTAAATATGCTCTTTTTTGTTAGGGCAATACAGTTTTGTGGGGGATTGGGGAGATGGTAGTGGAGGATTGGGAGGGAGGAATTGGGTGGGGTTATTGGGGATTGGGAAGGGGGGTTGGTGGGATAATTGTGGGATTGGAGAGGTCTTGGGGGCCCTAACATCTGTGTTTATGTGCATGTTGGTTGCCTATAGTCATACAGAACAGAGCTGACAGCCATCCTGTATGTTCATTATAGATGTAATTATATGTGCCTGTTTTCTGCTTCTTCTCATCCAGTGATATGGCACCCAAAAAGACATTTGTACCCTGTATTTATGTGGAAAATGAGATGACTATCCAGGCCTTATGTCACCATGGAGCTTTTCTGTTAGGGAGAGGTGACCAGTCTGCCCAAGACAGGATATGGAGGCAGGTGGTTAATAACCTTAATGCAGTTGGAGGGCATGGGTGATCCTACTTAAAGATAAGACACCAGGCAACTGACATGATAACCTCTGCTCATCATAGGGTTGCATGAGGTTGGTCCTGCTAACAAACATCCACTAACTGAAAATGAGAAGTTGCTGTCAACTATCAGAGATCAAGATTCCACTAGTTATGAATGAAAGACCCAGAGTGTCACAAGATGACCTTCCAAGAAATTGCCATTGTTCTAACGTTATATGCATACATATTAGATGCCTTATATACACACTTATATACAAAACCAGCGATAACTGTGCGAGTCAGACTACAGTCATACAGAAAGAATGGAGTCTGATTTGGGTTTGGGGAGGCAGTCAATGTTCACTAACTTTTTTATGATAACCTTTTTAATTTGCAGTTGTGAAGGGGGTTATTCTTTTTTTCTTATTTCATTTGCATTGTTATACTTTGCAAACTTCTTTCCTTTCCATTCCTCTCATACAGACATTTATAGGTTGCAGATTGCCAGCCTACCTGCACATAGTAAGCACATATATTTGTTTATTGTTAATATTGTCTGTAAGGCAGATTCAGGTTTATACGACAATAAAGTTTTTGTAGCTTCAGCATTTGTTATGAAGTTTAACATACCTTTATTATAAGGAAAATATGTGATCAGTTTTATTTTCCCTTTTTCTATTTGTTGTGTTTACTGCTTATTATTATAGGTGATCCTGAGAGTGGCACTGTAGCACTCCTACTGCCTGATGTCAAAGTATTGGTAGCCACTGATGATGATGCTGGTGATGAACAGGCACAGCCTGGGGGTACAGAGGGACAGTCTGATACTGAGGTTGTGACTCCCACATTCTCTGTCATGTCTCAGACACAGCCAGTATGGCTATGCATACCCAGGACACACAGACCTCTGACATAAGACAGACTGAGGTTGGCACTATTGATCAAGCTACTGTGGTTACTACAGCTGCAGAGCTGGTTGCCTTTCCTGGTAGCATGGTGCCAAATAGGATGGTTGGTAAAGGTGCTTGGAGGAAGCCTGCTGTCCATTATCCTTCTAAAGTTACTGTCTCATTAGTGGCCACCAGAATTAGGTGTAGGGCCATAGTGGAGGTACAAGCACATTCCACCAAGGTCTCAGAAGAGATAGTGTGACTACTAAATATCATGTCAAGTACTCATCAAGTAAACAAATGTAAAATAAAATAAAAATAAATAAAATGTCACTCTGACATGAGTGACTCCCTGAGCCATGTAGGCAACTGCTTAGACAGGATTAATGACACACTGGGTCTGGCAGTTTCTGTAATGGAACATCTGTTGGAGGAGGTTGTGCATCCACAAGGCCAGAGAAACACTCCATCTTCTGGTGTTAGCAGATGTGGCCATGCAAGATTCCCCTCCCTCAATGACCATACATCTACTGCTCCATCAGTAATTGCAGTGTCCACAAACAGATGTGGTAGGCCACGGGGACATGGTTCTGTATGTAGTCCTAATCAAAGCCCATCCAGCAGACATTGCTGATGTTCAAGTAGCACCCCTATGCCTAGCCAGGACTAAGGAAGTACCAGTGCAACTGATGGCGGAGGTGGTTCCTGAGACCAAAGGAAATGATGCTGAACTGAATAGTCTACCATGCACAGTTCACACCTGTCCATGATGCCACGATGTAGCGCTAGCACAGTGCTTGACTGTGTTCATGCAGAGATATATACATAGAAAAAGAAGTTTCCTTGCCCATACTACCTCACACACATGCAAGCTACTTAAACAGTGCTGCTGAGTACTGTACATCTGCTGTTACTGGCCTTGAACACTGCATACTCTGAGAGATACATATGTTTCTTACTCACACACATTCACTTCTTTGCCCTCCTAGCACTTCTCCACCCTGTGCAAATGATGATGACTATACCCTGCCCTTTGCTCATGTCTTTCTTACTTAGAGTTGCATATATGTCTGATGCACACAGTGGTTAGCTTACTCATAAGATTGGATTTATCAATATGTATTGCAGAGCTAAAGTTGTTGATTTCTTACTCCTACTAATCTGGACTGGCTTACTACTATATTGATGTACCACATTGTATTTTAGTTAATATTGTCATTACAGCATTGAAAGCATTAGATGCGCCAGTCTTGCTTCTTGGTGTAGTTGTGCGAATGAGAATATAACTGTCCTGTTCCATGTTTTATGTATGGTGATCAGTTGAAATACTTGATGCAAACTGTTACTACTAACAAGTACCTGTTATGTTGCAAACATGTTACAGAGGTCATATTACTGACATAACTGCTCACATCAGACAAAAGGCTCTGCTTGGAGGCATATCCATATGTCCTTATGAGACTAATCAGTTATATAACTTTTTTTCTTTACAGGTTTCACATTTACCTTGTCATTGCTGCAGGTAACAATTGTGAGCTTTGAGGTTGTCCCTGCCTGATGTTATCAGAACACAACCATCACATGGTTAAGTAAAGGTTGTGTTGTCTGATAGGTATCGTTTTTTCTGTGTGTATGTGTGTAGAATGTTAGGCTTTGGGCAAGGTAGTGTTTGTGTGTCCTGTCTTTTACCTCTTAGTCAAAGTCAGGGCATATTGTTCATGCCTCTGTCTGCCAGCATTATCTGCAGTTAGTGGTTCTCCCTCAGACTCCTTATCTGCTTCTCCTGCTGCTGCTAGCCCTTCCTAGGATCCTTGAAACTACGGTCCTGCCCCTTGCTGTCCTTGTTGAAGCTGTTTCCTGAGTATTATATTGTGTAACATGGGACAGACTGTAAGTATTTCAGCAGAGGTGCCTGGGTCATACTGCAGTGCCCCTCCTGATGTGTCTAGACACTAGAACTTTGATTTAATTAATCCAAACACATGTTCTGTGATATTCCTAGTCTGAGTGTGGTCCTCACACTATTCTTGAAAACTGGGGTTGTGCTAGTTGCATATGGGTTTCATGAGGAAGGGCTCCAGTAAATAACCTGCATCCCCAACTAGATGCCCTTGAGGGAAGTCACCCTTAGCAAACCTAGTGTACATCTCACAAGTGTGACATATGTGTCAGTCATGAAAACTGCTTGGGTTATCTGCACATACATTGTAGATGATCCCTTGGCCATTACAGACAACCTGACAGTTTACAGAGTGGAAGCCTTTTCTGCTGATGTACCTGTTCCCCAGGTGGTGCTTTATTTCTATGTGTGTGCAATCTCTGGCCCCCAAACCTTCAGTGAAGTGTGCTATTGCATACAATTCCTGCATGGTTCTTGCTGTCACTTGTGGTGTTCATGGAAAACACACATGCTCCCTTGCATGTAGTAGCATTGTATTTAAAAAACTGACATAATAATATAGAAGCTGAAGCCTGTGACATCCCTAATATATCCCATGTGGGTCTCTGAAAAGTACCAGTATCTAGTACACATAATACTAAGCATACCTTTGTTTCCACCAGGATGGGTTCTCCATGATTTACCTGTGGCCTGAGGTGGGGGCAGCAGAAGTTGCATATTTCCTCCAGTTGTTCATGCCCACCCTGTGCCATACAGTCCATGATATGTCAAAGTCTAAACACCCTCTTGCCCAAGGTGTGTC
>NC_056725.1:787962222-787974722 GCF_019279795.1 Protopterus annectens
GTATTCTTTGGTTATGTATTTTCTAGTATGTAACTCATTTTAACTTTGTATGTGGGAGCTTTTCTCCTCAGGTCTCCACTGAAAATAGGCCATATGGCTCAGCTGGACTAACCCAGTCAACAAATGGCAAACAAATAAATAATAAATAATACTTAATTGAATATGGTACTCCTTGGTTATTCATGCCGATTTTGCAAAGGAATGCATTCTGTATGTATGACACAAGCCTTTCACCACCATGAAGCACATCTTTATGAATCCCAGCTATAACCTTTTCCAGAAAGTGTTCAATAAGATGACATAGTTTTGGATTAATTCAGTTTACTAAAGCTCGGAGGATGAAATTATATTTCACACTCAGGCTGTTAAACTGTGATCTGCTGTAGTGCCTAGCATCTTTTCTCAGTCAGTTTGTCGTAGAGTAGGTCTTCCTGGGACAAAAGTATGAGAGATTTTTCCCCTTACATAAAATTAATTTCATTTTTGCATGTTCTTTTTCAATAAATTCTCATTTTAGTCAAGTAGTTTTTAACCAATCATTATTAAAAAAATGCAAAAAAGTAAATTATACAATGAGTGGCAATTAGCATTCCAAAATACACACACTGATTGACCAACCCATCCAGCATGCCTGTTGTAAATCCGACATATACTAATGGAAAAAGGTCCGGTCACCTGGACTTTTTCCATTAGTATATGTCCTGATTTTTTTTGTCTGTGTGAGCACAGATAGCAAAGGAGAAAGGAAGATCTCTGTTGCTATAATCTTGCTATGTTATACATTTAACATAGCGAGATAGAAAATATTTTGCTATGTTAAACTCGTTTAACATAGCAAGATAGCTTTAAAAAAGCAACAGGGATCTTCCTTTCTCTGTTGCTTCCTCTACACAGCTCTGATGTACTGTGTAAGCGTGGGAACACAAGTTCCATATGCATGCGCAGTATATCAGAAAAAGACCCAGAATAGGGGAAAACCACGGAGGGGCACCAAGGAGGTATTATACAAAGACATTATTTAAGAAAAGTAAGTATTATTTTTCTTGAATAATGTCATTGTATAATAGCAATAACCCATGTCTAGGTGTGGGTAATGCTAGATTTACCCACGGTTGTCTTTGTTTGGTAACTCAGGCTTCACCCTCATGACCAAACCACACCAACTGTGGGTAAATCTAGCATTACCTACATCCAGACGTGGGTTATTGCTTAATTCTATCATAGGTTTTCAGACAGAGTGAGAATGACCAGGGTGATAAAAAATAAGACTAAATTGTGTACAGAGGTCAGTAGCTAAACAGAACAATTATGCTCAGAAAGCAGCAGATTCAAAGGTTCAAAACAGAAAGGCATGCACGGATATCTGAGACCCTATGCTAGTGATATTAAACACAGACAATTCTAATGATGGATGAAATAATTTGGCCTATGAGTTAGTAATAATATCTGTCTGTTTACACAGAAAAGCAGGTATACTTGGTGCTGGGTGCATAGTCCTTATCTGCTGTTACAGTTAATGTTTTTATATAATGACTTTTAACACATCCTCATAAATTATTATGGTTACTTATATTCAGTCGTAACTATGCAGTATTCTATCAATGAGGAAATGCTATCCATAAGTTGTTTCTATTTACCTGCCTAAACACTTTACCTTGCATTCAGATAGGAGGAGAAGGGAAGCCTTAAATAACCTTTCTAGTAAATTTATTCTGTTGAAAACGTTTGCCTGACTGTAATGGTTTAACTACTTTACTTCACTGAAACTGGTTATCAAAGCATGTGGTAAAATGAAGTTTATGGAAGCTTTGTACTGGTTTTCATTCTTTATTTATTTATTTTTGGCCAACCAGGTTTGTCCCACTAGACCAGTGGCATCCTTTCAGGGAGTTTAGAGGTAGTATACATGCTGATTATGGGAAATTTGGCCAGGTCACCAGGAGGATTCTCCTGTTCTTTTCAGTAAATTCTATGAGATCTTTTACATTGACGCAAGGTATTATCAACCTCGGGCAGAAGGAACCCTGGTTTAGGTTCTCATCTGAAGAATGTCACATTCAGGAGTGTAATACCCCATTATGTTGTACTACAGTTTCATTAATTGAAAAAAAATGAATCCAAGTACTTGAGGTGGGACTAGAAACCACAGTTTGTGTTCTCCCATTTGACTCATTGTTAGAAAATAAGGGAAATAGTGTATTTTGCTGGAGTTTCTAGTTGAACAGTGGGAAACTAGATCCTGACATCCCTTCCTTCTCAGACTAAGATTACTATTGTATAACTTCTGAGTATGATTTCTGCAACCTAAGCACTCAAAAAGCATCCTACAGTCCAGCACTTCCTCAGACCTAATAGCAAGCACTAATATACCCTGACACTTGACTGCCCAGTATGGCAAGGCTCTTTATCCACCCCTCACCAACCAAGCGACTAAGCAGCTCACCCTACTATTCAGGCATGACCAAAGGGCAACTTTAGGTGTACTCTCCAGTCCAGCTGGTGAATCTGGGTATCCTGAAGCAATATTACAACTGCCTCATGTACACAGACAGCCCACTCCTCCTACCACAAAACACTAATATATGTGAGAGATGCAATTATACAGCCAAACTGGAGGCTAAGGTATCTCCACCCAAGACTGGAACAGACAGTCATGAGGAGAAGGTTAACACTTGCACCACACCTCCAGCCTCACATAGACCTACTAAACCAGCACTGGCAAAAAATACACATAAATACACAAAATCATACTCAGAGGCTCTAAATAAAAACCTGCAAAAGCATCAGAGAGCTCCAAAGCAGACACCCACAAAACCTGCACCTCCCATCACAAACCAGGCAACACATAAAACACAAAATCAATGTGCCGCACAATCACAGCCCTTAAGGCGAAATAACATACCTAACACAGTAGTAATATGTGACTGACGTCCCACTCACTAGGCTGGACAAGGAGAAGGTTACTGTTAGCTGCCTGTTAGGAGCCAGAATCCGCCACATAACACAAGCACTCAGGTCACTCCAGAACAAGTACAAATATGAGTCTGTCATTGTTCATGTTGGTGTGAATGACCTGAGCCGTACCACCCTGGACTACATGAAAAGAGACATGGAAGAGCTCTCTGATCAGGTAGCCCAGGCAGGTATGATCCTGACCCTGAGTAGCATCCTGCCCTCACCAAGAATGATGCCTCAGTATAAAGGAAAAATGATCAATTTCAACAATTGGCTAAGCTTCTGGTGTCATTCAAAGGGGATCCAGTGTCTGTCAGCTTGGGATGACATGCTCAACAAGCTTTGCAAGAGACAGCTTGCACCTGTCACCCCTTGGCTTTCGAATACTGGCCAAGGCTCTTGCTGCCCCCATAGTGCCTTTTTTAGGCAAGGCTCAAAATTCAAACCCACCTCCATAAACAGCACAAGTAAAAAAATGAGGGTTATGCTACTCAGTGCCAGGAGTTTAAATCTCAAAATGCATGCGCTCGAAGCACTCCTAAGTATGGAGAACGACAACATCTGTGCAGTAACTGAAACCTGGTTCAAGGCTCCAGAGAGCACTCCAACACTACTGGGCTACAACTCATACCACACATTTCGGCCACAGAACATGGACCGAAACACAAAAGGAGGGGGTGTATCCATATTCATCAAGGATACCCACACCTCCAGGTTAGTGGCGCAGCATGATACCTCTGATATCATCCATGTGCAACTAACATCGGGCAAATCTGCAATGCAAATTGTGGCCTGCTACAGATCACCCTCTATGACCCAGGACCACCACTCCACCTTTCTGGAGACAGTGGAAAACATGAAGGTCCTACCGAACACCCTGATCTTGGGAGATTTCAATTACCTTACCATTAACTGAGAAAACGACCTGAGTACAAACTCCCAGGCTCAGCGCTTCCTGGAATTTATCAACTCAAATGCCCTGGATCAGCTGGTAAACTCCCCTACCAGAGGCCACAACATATTGAACCTGGTCATCACCAACATGGGCGACAGGTGCTCTGTACAGGAGGTCAATCCGTCACTGGTTAGATCAGCCCATAAACTAATAACCCTGTATGTCCACACCCCACCACCACCCCCAACCAAGGAAACTACAGTGAAAAACTTTTCTAAAGCAAACTTCACCTTACTTAATGCAGAGGTGGTAAGTTTCACAGCCCCCAAGATGCAGAATCCTTTACAATTGCACTCTATGAGCACCTACAAGGATGCATGGATCGTGCCATCCCTAGCAAAACCAAGACTCACTCCC
Source organism: Protopterus annectens (assembly GCF_019279795.1). NCBI lineage: Eukaryota > Metazoa > Chordata > Ceratodontiformes > Protopteridae > Protopterus > Protopterus annectens. Next base: position 787,966,490 of record NC_056725.1, read on the forward strand.
CTAAGAGAAGGAAACCAGTCTGGTGGACCCCTGCCATAAACAGGTTATATAACAAAAGGAGGAAACTAGTTCAGAAAAAAAGCAAATCCCAAGAAGGAAAGACATCCCTGATCAGTATCAGTAAGAAACTAAGGTCCCTCATAAAATCATCCAAGGCTAACTTCGAAAGAAAAATAGCCAAGTATTCGAAAGATAACCACAAAGCCTTATTTAGCTATGTCAAGAATCTAAGTGGCAACTCGCAGATATGCTCTGAGATAGTGCAAAACAGCACAAAATATACTGAACCTACTGATACTGCCAACATACTGACAGATAGATTCAGCGCAAACTTCACCTCCCTCTCACCTTCAAAAGGGCCCACAACAATACCAGAAAAGTGTAGTGTCCCAGAAATCACAGAAGCACAGGTGAAAACAGCCCTTTCAAAAGCCAAAAACACAGCATCAATGGGGGCAGATGGTGTCCCAGGCTGTGTCTTGCATGAACTACAGAACGAACTAACCCCCCACCTAAACACGCTGTTCAACCTCAGCCTCTCCACAGGCTATGTGCCCATATAATGGTGCACAAGCAATGGTTATTATACTCCACAAAGGAGGGGCCACAGCTGACCCTGGTAACTATCACCCCATAAGCCTGACTAGCCTGGTCTGCAAGGCAATGGACCGCATCATCATGGAACTCATTAACAAAGACATTGGGAACCTCCAAACACTTGACCCGACCCAGTTCGGCTTTGTTAAGGGCAGATCTTGCCTACTAAACATGGTTGACTTCTTCAAGGCAGTTACCAAGGCCATAGACGAGGGAAAGGTGGTTGACATAGCCTACCTTGATCTCCCTAAGGTGTTCGACACCATTCCTCACTCGAGTATTATAGAAAACCTCACCAGCCTGAACATAAACCCCTACGTCACAAGATGGGTTGCCAGCTGGCTTACAGACAGTACTCACACTGTAAGAATAGTGGGCTCCAGGTCTGACTCTAAACCAGTCACAAGTGGTGTCCCGCAAGGCTCGGTTCTGGGACCCCTACTGTTCGCCATATATTTCTCAGAAGTACAGGCAAACACAGGAGGACTATGGCTAACCAAGTTCGCTGATGACTGAAAACTGGGAGCCATAATTGAGTCTCTGGCTGACACGGACATCCTGCAAAAAGGCCTTACTGAGAAAGACACCTGGTGTCAAAGTCATGGCCTCAAGCTAAATGCCAAAAAATACATAGTCATCCCGTTTGGGAAAAACAAAACACCCACAAATTACCACATAGGCGACAGCCCCCTTTACACAGAAGAGGTAATAAGAGATCTGGGGACCCAGGTAGATAGTAATCTCTCCTTTGACAATCATATTGCCAAAGTAGTTAGGAAATTCTTCTATGTGGCCCATTTAATTACTAAAGGGTTCGCATCTAGAAATAAAGAGGTTATAGCGACCATCTACTCGTCACTCATCAGACCCATCATAGAGTACAATGCCCCATTTGAGATGTACCTCACAAGACACTTCCAACAGCTTGAAAGACCACAAAAGCACCTCACCAAGAGGATTACTGGCCTCAAACATATGCCCTATGCAGCCCGACTGAAAAAACTCCGGCTGCACTCAGTGGCATATCGCTTACTCAGAAGTGATCTCTGCCTGACTTACAAAGCCATGTCCAACTCAGAATTGATGGACATGCTCCACCTAAAGAAATCTAAGTCACTGCGAGCCACGTGCTCTAGTGAGCTAAACCTCACCACAACAATAAGTAGAACATGCTGGAGGGATAGATTCCTATCACAGAGACTCCCCATGCTTTGGAACAAAATTCCTAACTACATTAGGCAGAGCCCCTCACTAACACTCTTCAAGAGAAACCTTGACGAGCGGATGGGTAACAGAAAATGCACCCCTGGGATGACTTCATTGGCTCTGCTTGACAGAGGCTCAGTTAATTAATCAATGGGGCGGCGAAAGCCGACACACTCTGGCTAGGCTTATAAATGCCCTCAGGCAGATAGCCTAGTTCCTACCTATGAACCTATGAACCTATGAACCTATAAGATAGGAAATTACAAAGGTAAAATAGGTCATGTCATCCAATTAGTAGCTTAGAGACACTTGTGCATTTATTTTTACTTCATTTTTGCTCCCTTTTTCAAATATAAAAGGCCTAATTTCACTTTCATTTTCTTGTATTTTTAATTCCAATAGCTTCCCACTCTGCATTTCTTTTCACTGGCTCAGTTTTTTACAAATAATTATACATTTACTTCACTTTTGAAAATTAAAGCAGAATTGTATTTATACTACAAATGGTACTCCTATTACTCTTCTAAATAAGACTAAACATTCCTGGTCTACTACTCCTTCATGCCTGACTTTTTACTAAATATAATGCTTGGCAGGCTGACTGAATGAGTGCTTTAAAAATACCAACTTGGATAGGTACCTTAATCCAGTCATCGTCCCTTGACTCAGAGAAAAAAAATAATGAAAAACACGTATTTCTAGGGCTGACTGAGGTGTACTGCCTTAGAATGGTGGGAAATAAGAAATCAAATGTAATTTCAGATGACTATTTTCCTGTGCTGCCTTGGAAGGCAATTTTGATGATTATGGCAACATTCTACCATGAGGTTTAACTTGGATGCCATTGTGCAACAGCAATGATAATCAAAGTTTAACTAATCTGTAGACGCAGCCATAAGTGCCTAGTGTAATCAAATGCATTGCACTATGCATTCAATCTTAAATAAAGAACTGGAAAACTATAAAAAATGTTACCAAATTATATAAAATATACACCTGTCCAAACACAAAGTAGGAAAAAAGCATACACACCCAAGTTTTAAGTAGATCCACATCATGAGAGAGTACCTGTGCCTTCCTGTCTTGTTGATGGAAGAGATGTCACATTCCAAATCTTGAAAATAATACTTGTAGTTTATGGTCCCAAGTGGTTCAGTAGACCTTTTCCTAACATATCACTTTAGGATAGTATAATCTTTAGTTTGACGGGAAGGAGACTGAAATGTTAATGACAAGTGACATTTTTTAGCTTTTACTTGAGTTGGGCAATGACAAAGACATTAAGATAAAGGCCGAGGACTATACATGTATTTATTTATTTGCATTACATTATTAACCACATTACTCACACTCAACCAAAAACACTTTGTTTGGGAGATCATAAGAGGCGTATGAGGAAAACGCATCAATGCAAATCAAAGGGAATGAATCTAAGCCGCACTTTTATTCACTTAGAAGTAGGTGTGGAAAATATATGTATTGTTTAATTTTAAACCAGCGATTCCAGGCAAACAATATAAATAGGGCAGTAAAATTGCATTTAAGAAAAAGTACCCACCCCACACACTACTACTGATTAGATCAAACTAAATACTAGTTAAGGAAAATGCTACCTATCTATTTTCAACCCACATTCCAAAATCAGACATAAAGGTATAAAAGCATAACATACATATAAAAAGACTGACTTTTAACTAAAATCGCTTTTGGTTAACTAATGCAATAAAGCCTTCATCAGTTCTGTGACAAGAATTTAAACCATATACATAGGTAGATAAGTAAAATGAGCTAACTAGATAGATACAAGAAAAAACACACATAGCTATCTAACCATAAACATTATCTAATTAGAACACTATGAATATAAATATACATCTGTGTAATAATATCTAATAAGTATCTAATAAGCATCCATATGTATTAGTGTGCATAAAAATTAAGTTATTTACAGCTCAGAAAAAAAAGTCAGTGCTTTGCAGTTGAGAGAACAAACACCTGTCATGACAGTTTTCATGGTTACAGCCCCCAAAAATATTTATACAATGAAAACCAGTAGAAAATACCCTAAGGAGATTGCCTACACACACACACACACACACACACACACACACACACACACACACACACACACACACACACACACACACACACAGGTACATGCTGTATGTGTGTGTGTGTATTTACATACACACAAATGTTGGTCTAACAGATATAGTGTTTAAGAACAAACCATCTAAATGCATTTCACCTATCTCACTATAACTAAAAAAAAAATAAAAAGACACTAGAAAAATGTTATATTTAACATCTCCTCAGCTGGAAGAATGGGAATAATAATTGAAGCCCAGTACCAACTTGCATAATTCTACACATACCAATAAGACAAACTGCAATATTATTCATAAATTTCTAAGAAAACTTATACCAGTGATGAAAAATCATATTTTTTCTTATTTTCAGAGTTATAAATGGTAAAATGTACTGAAGGATATCGTTAGATCAATTATGATTAGATCACAGTTAGTCTACTGGTGATCAGATGAAGTGATAGACCACCTGATGACAGGTATCTGCGCGTGTGTGTGTGTGTGTGTGTGTATTTATCTGCACCTTGGACTCCCAGGAATAAAGACATATATCTAGTAAAACAATATAATGTAACATTATATTGGTTGAAAGCATTATCAAACATATATCCTTGATGATTACATCATTCTAAGAAAAATAAATAAACTAAAACAAATCTATTCAAACATAGGCTATAATAGAAAAATACAAAAAGAAAAAAATATATATCCCCTAAGGTGGGGACTGAAATGCAATGAGTCTTGTGACACTAATCTGACACTACTCCTTTCTTGCACAAAACAGACATGGTAACTACCTTCAAGAAATTAACCATTCATCACAATTATTTGACATAGGGCATGTTGATAATCTTTATAGTAAGGAGTATGCCTACATTTCCCGTAGACAGAAGTTACGTTTTAGACTGGATTGTTAGTTGATACTAATTTATTTGTTCTACTTCTTCAGGGCATGCAGCTGTTTCACTCAGGGTGAATAAAACAGATTTGGAAAATTTCCTTTATAGATGAAAAAACTTCAATCATTGGCTCAATAATAAACAATTTATTGAAATGATTCATTAAAATGGTTCTAGGTAGTTAAAACCAACCAACTACCATCATTTAATTTGGTGGAAGACCTTTAAGGCTCGCACATGCAGTTAAGTGATTGCATTTATGTCTGCAACTGAATGATCATTGAAAACCTTAATAAATAACAAAGATACAACACACCAGCATAAACAAATGTATTATATCAGAAACAAAAGTATCAGAACTGGAAAGGCTTCAAAAAACCACAACATCAATGATAAACATTTCAGTCCATGAATTTATTCATTCTGGTACCTCGGCATTTCACCTTCAATGGAATGTTTAACACCACAAATCCCTCTAATTTATAAATCAGGTGTCATTTAAAATCAATTCATCAATTTGTCCCTCACAAATTAGTATACACACAGTCTGTGTCTATTCAAATGTTTGAAAATGTGGTATGTCTTCTATATAGTTATTAGACTATTTAGGTATACCCATTTGGAACCCACCACTCTGCGATAACAGCCAATATACTATTACATTTGAAAGAAAGAGCATTATCAATCTATCTCAATATTAATATTGATTATATGATCAAATCCATATTTATTGGCTTTTCAAGATGGCTGCACACTGATCAGTAGCTTAACATCAGCTGTCCCAGTGTGAAAAAAAAAACTGAAAGACAAGGACCAGGAACTCTTGTCACTTTTAATGAATTCAGCTACTGGCTAGTAAGAACACTGCCTGTATGCCAGCAAAGAAGACACTAAAAGAATGTGAAAGAAAATAAGCTAAAAATGTGAGGAGAAAACACTGGCTGGGAAGAACCCTGCAGCTGTTCAGCAAAAAGCAGTTCAAGCTCCAGCTTTGGCATAAGAGATGGTTTCCAGTAATCTAGAGGAAAAATAAGTCAATTGTGCTCAGAGCTGATTAAAATAAATGAAACACCAGAGAAGTATACAAACTCAAATAATAAAAGGCTATAAAATTGTAAAAGTGTTAAACAGATATTCTGTTGAGCTGATTAAACTGCAAAAATCAGGGGTCAAAATGAAGAAAAGGCTGGCTGAGTATGAGGCTTCCCAAGAAGAGATGTTTCAAAATTTAGAATTAGAGAACAGAGCACATAGGGAAATCTGAGATTTTCTGCGGTACCAGAGAAACTAGAATGAACAGACTGTATTAATTTTATGAAGGCACAAACAAGCACCTGGACTTGTATTCCAATGCAGGAATTCTTAATTGAAATGGCACACCATTTGTAGGCTCCAACCCTGGCCATGAGAAAGCAGCCAATACATGTATTAATAAAGACTTCTTATCATAACTGCACTACTTTCCATATTATTGGAATGTGAATGGCCTCACAGGTGCAGACAAAAAGGAAAGAATATTTAATTACGTTAAGAAATGTGGAATGCAAATAACAATGCTAGATGAGAAACATTTGGAAAGAAGTGAGCATGTGAAGTTAATAAAGAAAAGATTTTAGTGCAGATATTCAGCAGAGTATTGAGGCAAAGGGAAAGAAGAGTACTTATATTAATTGCTAGAGGAGCTCCAATAGTGACAGAGGAGGGAAAAAAATAATGGCAGATTTATGGCAGTAATGAGCTATTGGCAAGGGATGAGGATTATGCTGGCATGTATTTATATCCCCTCAAAACTGCTATTATGAAGCTTAAAAAATTAGGAGAAATAATCAGCTTTCAGCAGAGAATATTAATTATAGATGGGGACTGAAATTTGACTTGCAGCAATAAGGATATATGTGGGGGGCCTAGAAGGGAAAATATAACAAAAGAGGGTAGATTTCTTAAGAAATGTATGAAAATAATTGGTATGGAAGATATAAATTCAGTAGAAGGAACCTGGAGAAAAGTTACATATTACTCCCCAAACTACACTAACTGGGCTAGACTAGATAGAAATCATATTTCACAAGAACATGTACATTTAATCAAGGACTTTGACTCACATCCAATAACTATTTCAGATCATGAGCCAATAATTACTAAGATAAAAATGTAGGGTAATGAAGTAAAGATGAGACACTGTGGCCTCCCCACCTACCTGTTACAAAGAGAGGAATTTAACGAAAGCCTAGTGGAAATTATTCAGGAGTTATTAGGGAAGATAGAAATTACTCCAGAAGTTATAGCTAGTGAGTGGGGTAAAATGAATGTGGAGATTAAAAAATAAGGTAGAGATAAAAGAAAAAGAGGTAACAAAGTCTAGACGATTTAGGATTTTTGCCTGGAAGTGTTTCTATAGGTACTTGTATATCCCAATCACACTCAAAAGAATTTTTCTTCAGGTAGATGGCAAATGTTGGAGGTATAACTGGGAATAAAGAGGTACATGGGAGCATATGATTTTGGAGTGTAGTGAGTTGGCAGACTTTAATAATTCCCTACAGATTATTCTGTCAGAGATATTGGGTGAGAAAATAAGTGTAACTAAGGAAATTATCTTTTGAACTGAGTTACAGGATCTGAATTACCTAGATATAGTAAGGCTTTGTTACTTTTAATTCTGCTGGGTGCCAAAAATACAAGTACTAAAAACAAAAATCAAAGTCTAAGCCAACCATACTTAAAGCAGTGAATATTGTAACAGAGATAAAAGAGATCTTTAGAAAAGGGTAAGAATACGTTACATAGAAAAAAATAAAAACTGTGCGAACATTACATACAGAAAAAAGATCTGCAGGGGAATGGGGTTTAAGAGAAGGCAGGAATTTATTTAATGTTGAATTGATTATATTGTATAGAATACTATATGTGATGTATAATGTTTGTAAATGTGAACTTTTTAATATAGTTTGATTATTTTTTATATAAATGTAAGTTTTCCTATGTCATAAGTGAAAATTCAATGAATGTGTTAAAAAAAAAAGTTAGGAATAATCTGCCACATTGGTGGCATTGAGAGATGAAGCCAGAATACAGCCCAGCTGACCCAGATTCGACCCAGATTCAGTTAGTGGCTCAAGTGACTGATGAAGCCACAGGGGAGGGATGGACAATACCAACCCTTGGGGATGGGTTTCTATAGCATTCCTCACGCGATTCCAAGTGGAGATCATGAATATATGTGAAGAAAAGATACAGTCCTAAGAGGGATTAGGGTGGGGACATTGACTGAGCTGCCATGGAGGTGGGGCAATATGTCAGCATGTCCCCATAACAAGCTTGCCATCCAGACAAAAAACAAGGAACTGTAGGGGAAGAGGGAGAAAATAGGTTAGGGTGTAAATAAACAAATTACATGCCAGATAGTGTGATGGCCAGACCCCCCCACCCCCACCCCCAACCCTC
>NC_056725.1:787979722-788052222 GCF_019279795.1 Protopterus annectens
CAACACTCCACATCCCCACATATTCACAATCACACTGATGTCCCCCAGAGCTCCATATTAGGACCTCTTCTGTTTAATATTTTCATCAGCAACCATCACTTATCATTTCAACAAGGGTTTCTTGTTCATTATGCAGATGACTCTTAATCTGCTCTGCCAAAAATTCAACAGTTACAACAAATCACTCAGTCTTAATTCACCGCCATAGAGACATGGCTCTACAATAACCACCTGTCTTTAAACCGTAATAAAACCAAGCACATGCTATTCACTCCAAGGAAAAACACTCCATCAACAAATCCAAATTCAATATACTCTCCCTTCACAACACAAAAATCAAAATAGTTACCCACACAAAGCTGCTAGGTGTCATAATTGATGAAAACTTAAAATTTGACCTACACTTGCACAATAACATCAGCAAGACTCACAAAAAACTCTGACTTCTTTATAGACATAAACATTTCCTCTCCCTCCCTACAAAACAAGTACTTGCCACCACCTATTTACTTCCTTTTCTTGTCTATGGTGCCCCATTCCTAACCAACATCCCATACTCCCTCAAAATTAAACTAGAAATGTGCTATAACAAAACAGCCACATTTTCAACAAACACCCCCATTCCAGCCACCATTGCACACCTCTAAAAATTCTATACTGGCTCAAATTCCCCAACTATCTTATATATCTCCAACTAACTACCACACACAAAATACTTACTAAACCACAGGATTGCCTTGCCATAAATTCCTTATTCTCCCACTATAATCCCAATAGGTCCCTAAGATCAGAAAACCAGCACATCTTCCAAATTTATAAACCCAAACTACCTGCTAGTCAACTACTATACTCCTGGGTAATAGCTAAAACCTTGAACATCCTTCCTCTAGCCATTCACGCCACTCAATACACTGTTTCCTTCAAAGGATCTCTGTGCACTCACCTCTACTCTAATTGAGTTTGTAACTGCACCAAGCCTCCTCTTCCATAACCTAGTTCTTAGTGCCACCCTATTATTCCTGTAATCTGCTATTTCAACTCATATGCTTCTCTTGTCCATTTCAAATACACTACCTCACTACACTCCCTCTCTCTCATTCACCCTTTACTATCAGCAACTTTCTCCTGTCCTCTGTCTCTAATTCATTATTTAAAACAGTGTAAGAAACTTCTCTGTGTGGAAGATTTTCAGTCCATATATTTCTAGTTAATCATTGTATATTAATCAGATCAGACAATAGTAGTAGAAGTAGCGAACGTAAACTCGTCTTAAGTCAAAACAAAACAAAACAAAAAGTAATAATAGAAAATATATAATTGTACAGCATTACTAAGTATTCAAAAGTAATCCAAGCAAGGAAGGCAGTCTGTTTCCAGTCGAAAATCCTTTATTAAGTACACAGACAAGCGATCCAAGTAAACAAAAATAGAGTAATAATTTCCTCACAAGATTTCTAAATATAAATATACTTTTTATCAGGCATGGGAGTGGTTTATTGTGCTGTAAAACAAAGTGTTATTGGTACACGTTAAATTCACGTCCCTTCCCCTATCAGTGTGACATTCGAGCTGGTCCTGCCCTACTTAGTAGCTGTCATAATAATATATAACCCTTATGTACTTTAAATAAAATTATATAATGATGTGGTACCTCTTATTTAACCAAATTATTAAGTAGATTATTAAGTCTGTGATTTTATCCAAGACAATATACTACATGGCTGGAAATATATCTACCTTAGTTCATTTGGCAATCAAAAAATATATATAAATATATACATATACATTTTGCATGTAAAAATCAATTTCTATTTTCATAACCTGTTGTTAACAAAGATCGCTGTTGTCCTTCTAGACTTCTTCAGGTCTGTGTACAAGAACCCTAAAAACCTATATAATTGTATAATTAGTTAGTATTGTTATTACACATCATTTTGAATAAAGTGGAAAAAAAACAGAAAAAAATAAAAATAAGAAAAAAATGTATGTATGGTGATGGAAACAAAATATACACTTACATTTCAACTGATTTAAAATGGTATTTAAAACCAATTTGTAGAATAAAATAAAATACAATTAGTCATGTAAACAATGTGGCACTTTTTTAAGTTCCAGTGCACTTTTAATTGAACAGTAGTAGTTTAGTCCAGGCTTCCTAAAAGAGTTCAGCTTTAATTGCCACGAGTTCATGTTTCTCCAGAATATTTGGGATGTCTCCTTCAAGATCACCCATGTCTATGCGATCCAGGATCTGGAACTTAAAACCTGTGTGTCTTTTATGAAGAGAAAGGTGTTTGGCTAGTGCATTATTTTTACACCCAGAGCGGATTTCTGACAGATGACATGAAATCCTACAGCTTGAGTTTATTATCTTCTACACAGAGAAGTTTCTACACTGTTTTGTTTTTGGACCCACTACACTTTAATGGGATGTTTTGAGACTTTGGGGATACCACGGAGATTAATTGTTTTTAATTCATTATTTACATTCACCCTTCAGCTTTACTGTACTGTAATCACTATCAAATTCTTGCCAGTGCTTTCTTATACCTTCCCCAGTTTTCCTCTTACATACTATAACTTCTGTAACATGGCTGCTAGCAGCCTTTTAATGTAGTCTTAAGCTTCTATCCCCTCCTATAATATGATTGTTATGAATTTGATATTTACCCATACCACAATGTCAAATGTAGTTGTACCATATTGTAATCAAAGTTATCTAATTGTGCTTTGTACACCCTAAATGTTGCTTTCTGTGGTGCTTTGTATTTTTCTTCTCCTTTCAGCTTTTCCCATTAGGGATTGCTAGAGCAGAACAGTACTCAAAATGACTGGCAGTGGAGTTTTACTGTGTCAAGTTGGCAGCCCAGTGCCCAACCTTACACAGAAGGCACACAGACTCACACCAAGGGCCAACTTAGAGTATCCAAACCACCTGCAGCATGTCTTTGGGATGTGGGAGGAAACCAGAGCACCCAGAGGAAACCCACGTGACTGCAGGGAGGACATGCAGATGCTGTACGACAGGGAACCCAGCTGAGAATCAAACTGGAGAATGTATTACTGTGAGGCAGCACTAACTGCTGCACCATCGCGGCCACCCAAAATGTTGTTTTCTGGAACTTTTCTCCCTGGGCATCCACTGAAAATAGGGTCTGCTTGGCCCAGTGGACTTTCCCAGTAAACAAATGCCAGTAAATAAATAAATACACACACACACACACACACACACACACACACACACACACATATATATATATATATATATATATATATATATATACATACATATACATTTAATGTATCATAAGCTGTCATGGGCTGGCTTGCCACTGGTTGAAGTATAATTTTGTGTGGTGCATGAAGTTGCTGATTACACAACAAAACGTATCTCAAGAAAATTCTAAGTTAATACCGAAAAGGAAGAGTTGTGTTATTTTCTAGAATTGGGGGTATCCATGCACGAAGGGTGGTATGAAAACTAAAGCTGTTTTACACTACATGTAGGAACTGTGGGTGACTATTCTGCAGATGTTCATTGGTACAGAATTCCTATGTACGTGCAGAAGAAGCAGGGTATGAGACTTTACAAAGTGGAAGCATTAGATTTCTATTTGCACAGGAATATTCTAAGAGTTGAACATATAGACATAGTTTGCATGATTTGTATATCTCTCAATACGTTTGTTTACCGATTAAAATACACACATCACTCTTTTGTTCTGAAGATCAAAATTAATTGGCTTAGCTAAGAGGAATAACTATTTTCCACTATATTTTAATGTAAGGCAATCCCTCTTCTAAAGAGGAAACTCTTTGGAGGGTAATAAAAATACATTTTTATCCTCATATCGAAGAAGACTGTATTGCATTTATTTCCAAGAAAATCCAGATTTCTGTTTTATAATAAAACACTAGAAACTGTGAAAGTTGTAAATGAGTACCCACTAAAATGATCAGTGCTTTAGTGCCTTTGGTTCATCTGAAAGCTTCCCACAAAGGAATTCTTTGAAAAAAACAAGGAATCATTAAATAATAGGTCCTGGAGACAGCAATCAGTAAGAGATGTTTTTATTCACTTGCTCCTCAGTTAAACAGAGTCCAGTTTGCAGTTTTGAGGCTTCCTTTCTGAATTGAGAGAAGCTGTGTTTTTAACAGCGGCTGTTAATCTCAGACTATAAATAAGTTTATCTGGCTAATCCTGAGCTGCGTTAACCTTCTAAAGACCATTGTGAGGTTATGCAAATGAGTGAATTACCTCAAAACTTAATAGAATTTATTCCATTTCTTCTGGCTTTTACTTCATGCTTGTTGATTATATGAATATAAATGAACTAGGACTATGAAACTTATTCTGTGTTAGCCTGATCCAATTTATGTTTTTGTCTACTCCAATCTGCTTTGCTTCTGGGAAATCAGGGAACACTGAAGTTTCTTTCTTTTTTTTAAATAAGAATTCTGTTAAATTTCACACAGATACACAGAGACACTGGCAGATAGAAACACACACACACACACACACACACACACACACACACACACACGCACACACGCACACACGCACACACGCACACATGCACACACATGCACACACACACACACACACACACACACACACACACACACACACACACACACACACACACACACACACACACGTGCAGACTTGCAGAATCATTAAACCAAGTTAACCATCTGGCTGCACTGGTGGCAGCTCAGGTGGTTTAAAAGAACCCACAGCACTTATCAAAAAGAGTAAGGGAAGTGTTCTTATGTCCTATCCAAAATTTCCCAAGTAGTATAAATACCACCTTGATCTCCCCTGAAAAGGGACCACTCATCTAGTGGAACTAATCTGGTCAACAAAGGATAAATAAAAATTAAAGAAATGCTCACATGCTCACAAACATACACATACATATATACTTTGCCTAAATTTCTCTTGAGTCTGCTGACTATGCTATTTCAATCCAAATAAACAGAGGAAAAGCTTTAGATCTGGCACCTTCAGTTTGACTGAGTTGAATCCTCTAAGTGGCTACTAAATAATATTATTCAAAGGATTATGGGGTCTGTATCATTTATTTCCAGGTTTAGACATCACTGTGCATATTCAGAATTAAGAAAAAAGGATAAGAAAGGAAAAAGTAAAGTGAAGGATGCTTTGTAGATTTAGGCCTGAAACAGCCATTTTATACTCCTGGTCATTCAATAAATTGAAAGTAAGCATCCAATATGCTTTTTACAAAACTTTAATAATCTCCGTCCAAATGATTGTTTTTAAGTGTTTTGCAACATGCATATCAAATAATATTGCACACTTTGATTCACACACAAAATGTATATTTGCTTATATAAGAATAACAGAAAATGAAAGGAGAGATTTTCTGAAAATGTGTTAGATACATCTAGGAAAGTAAGTACCACTGCAGTGTTTAAACATATATCTGAAATGGATAATAACATAATTTTGTGTTTAGAGTTACCTAAAACATTCATACAAAGCTGAGATGTATTAATATTACTTTACAGGCTGCGCTTGCTTAATTGTAAGTGGATAACATTTTCAGAACAGGTGTTCTATCAGGTTTAAATAGCACTGCAGGCATCAAACCAGTTTTAATGTAAACAGAATAAATTGTATTTTTTTATGAATACTCTCTCATATATATTTATAACCTTTTTATATTTGTATGTTTTTATACTTCTCATTTTGAACTAGTACTGCATTTTTATAAGTTGAATATATCACATTATTTAAAGTCCTGTGTATCACCATTCATTTACATTCATTGAGAAAGAGCTGGACTCAAAGACTTTGCTGTTTGCTTCTTTGGATGTCATTAAGATTTATGGTTTGGAATTCCTTGTTGTATGCCTCAGTTGTACTCTATCAAAGAAATCAAATAAATTGAGTAGATGGTATTAGAATTTTGGATCTGCAGTTACCTGGATCTGTGGTGCTGCTCCCCTTGCATAGTGGTAGACAGTATGTTAGTTCTCCAAACCAGTGGAGGGCTAAGGTTGAACAGGATCAGAAGGAGAGAGCAAACCTACACGTGGCATTTAGTATCAGGCAGACAAATATAGTGTTTGGAACCATGTAAATAGTATTCTTGTTATTGATAGGACTTGATCAAGGTAATATTTTGAGGAAAGGTGTAGTCTGGTATGTGAGGAGGTAGGGACTTGGGGGTGACTAGGCAGAATGAGACTGATGATGATATTTTCAGCTAAAATGTTGGCAATGACCTCAGAATTAGAATAGGCAGTACCTCCAAACAGTATTTAATGCTACATCAGAGTTTCCTGATATTGTTAAAGAAGGCTTTGTATTTATCTTTGGTGGAGGTTGTAATTTTAAATTCAAAACAGTGTCTGAGATTTTTTTTAACCTGTTTTAGATTCCATTTTTTGTGACGGGAAGATTTCTTTTATATCAGATAACCTATTCTTATTGTTATATGAGTTGTTTAAGTGAGAATTCTGCCATAATGGTCTGTGCCTGAATGTGCCATTATATTTGTGAGGTACAGGAAAAGATGTTTCTATGCAATTGTTTAGACAAAATATACACAACAGCCTTGGTAAGGTGTTTGAGGGGATGTCACATTATGCCTTATTTAGGTAATCGGAAAACAGCAACATATTGCTTAGGAGTAGTCCCTAAATGTAGTAGAGGTCATAAATGGAGTGATATTAGTTGTAAGGGAAAAGGTAATATCACAGTGGTTGGACTACACCAGGGAGAATGAAATATTCAAATGGGTGAAGGCTTGGGTGATAGTAACAAGGACAAGGTTAAAAGACTGGTGCTTCTAGTGGGGAGATGGAGAATTTAGTCTAGGGAAGTAGCATTCACACAATTTAAGAAACTATGCATATGTGTTATTGATTATATAAGTTTGCATTTGATGAACTGGTAGTTGAAGTCACTTAAAATCAACATATTATTTTTAACATATATTTTTTCCAATTTGTTTAGGTGTATTTCATGACATCAGATGGCATGGAAGGGGAACTGTAGCTCACAGGGCAATGACAGTTGATTTTGTTTAGGGTGAGCATGACAAGACGAAGCTCTGGATTGGTATCATGCTGGGTTTTGTGTGAGATGATGGTGTTGTAGATAAATATGAAGATATAAGGCAACAAAGAACAAAGACTATGGTGTAAGTAAACCGGTCCTCCAAAAAATAAATCATACAATATCACAGTCAAAGGAGGCAGCGGAACACAGCAGCAAAATTCAAGAATTTAATCTCAGAACAAACAGTAAGTGCTTTCGCAGCAGCAGCTGCTTCATCAGACAAATAAAGATCCAAGCTGTAGTACTTTTAAACAACAAAGCAGCCAATTAGCATGCAAAAACAATTAAGAATTAACAAGAGCCCTTAAAGCCACACCAACAAATGCAGCTCAAAGCTCATTGTATAAATACAAAAACATTTCATTCATAAAAACATATAAAGCATTTCATTCAACAGCCAAAAAATGCAGCTCGGAACGCATTATATAAACATGAAAACATTTCAGACATAAAAGCATATAGAACATTTAATTCATAAAAACATTATAAAAATACTGAACATAATGAATATCTATCTGGCTAAGGGTCTATTCATTAAAACTGGTTTAATAGAAAATTTATCATTGAGGCCTTTCCCCATATTGGCTTTCATTCTAATAATCCAGTTCAATTCTTTGCTTTCTACCTTAGTTGTATGTGGGCCCCCCTTATACCCACATTGACTGTTTCAACAGCCATAAACTTAAAATTGTGCTGAGCACCTAGTAACATGATGTGCTTAGATAAAGCATTAGTCTCAGCTCTCCTGGAGATATCATACTGATGCGCCTGCATCCTGTCTCATAGCCTGCGTGTTGTCATCCCAATGTAGAAACAGTATCAAACCATGCAGTAGGCTAAATAAACTAGATTCACTGTGTTACAGTTAGCTCTAGCTCTGAAAAACATCTTTTTATGCATATCTGGATGTTCAAATGCAGCACTACTGTCAATCAAATGACAGTAGTTATATGCCCGACAAGGAAATGTACCAATATTAAGCTGTGTATCAGTATTGGAGTTAAACTTTGGATAACATAGCAATTTCTTAAGTGATCTCTTATTCTTATACATACAGCTCAGGGCTTCTTCTACTATTGATTCCACTCTCTCATTAGATCTAAGTATATCCTAGCATTTAGCATAGATGTCCTTCAGCAATCTAATGTTGCTGGCATAAGTAACTGGTACTTTCAGTTTATAGTTGGTCACTTTCTGTTTGCAAAATTGAGTGGGTGAAGAGAAATATGGCTTACCCTCCTGAGTTCTAGATGTATATGCTCGAGCTGTAACCAAGCTAATTTCTTTCTTATTATAACCCCTCTCAAGGAATTGCTGTTCCATATGTTCCAATTCACAAGAGAAGGTGGAGTCACCTTCTGTCAGTCTGGATCTTCCTTTTTACATGCACACCCAATAACACAGGGATAGAGATGTTGGGAGACTATCTAAAGCAAGATGGCACTTATGAGATCCATAACATAGATTTACTGTGTATGCTTATGGAACTTATTCTTGACAATAATATTTTTATGTTTGAAGAAGGTATTTTTAAACAAAGGGATGGTGTAGCTATGGGCACTTCTTGTGCCAATAGTTACGCCAACCTCGTTATGGCAAAATGGGAGGAAATGCATATCATACCTCAGCTCAAGCCTGGACAGGTTGTTTTTTACAGGAGATTTGTTGATGATCTTTTCCTCCTATGGGAGGGTACTGGTGATGAGCTGTCTCAGTACATTGGTCAACTCAGCAGTAGTACTGACTTTCTTAGATTGACTGCCAGTAGCTCTACTGTAAGTATGGATTTTCTTGATGATAGGATTATCAGGGGACTTGATGGCACTTTTCAGTGGTGGCTGGTGACTTCAAATCAAAGGGGGGCTGCAGAAGACAGCTGATTGGGTGGGGTCAATGGAAAGGGGTGTGGCCAACAATAAAGGGGAGGAGCTATGCTCAAAACCACAAAAACTTTAATTAAATACGCTGCCCTGGGTGGCAAACCATCATTATGAGAGTCCAATCAAGACAAAAATAAGTGTAGAAGAATAAAAATATTTAAATGCATTGGCTGCATGACAGCTTACTTTTTATCTAGATGGAAACAAAAGGTTGTGAGGCATGAAAAAATAAATTACTTTTTAAATACATTACTGGAATGCCAGTCAAAATCAAGTATAAAAAAAAACAGAAGCACTCAACTCAAACCACTTCTCCTTGCACTGCAGTTCTAATTATAATTTATATTCAGCTTTATTAAAGTACCAAGTAACATGCTGAAAGTAGAAATCTCTGTGATGCTCCCACTTGTAAAAATGTTTCTTATCCAAAAAGACCTGCTGCCTGACAACTATCTACTTGTTTCATGGGGAAAACATGATCAAAGTAAAAAATGAAAAGCAAACAAGAAACAAGCTCAAGATACATTGCTTAAAGGATTACTGTACAGGTTATGGACCACACATGATTGGCATTCTGTTTAGTTTACGGGTAAAGTCTGTAGAGATGACTGGAAGTCTCCAACAAGTGTAATGAGCTTTTTAAAATAATGGAATCCTGTCCTTTAATACCAAAGGCTTATACATTATCTAGTCAAGTATTCTCTGCATGGCAACAACAGAAAGGCTTTCAATGTTGGCAATTCTTTAACAGTATGCTTATTAAAGCTTACTTGCATCTTACGATCTCAGACAAGCTTACCTTATGGTCATTAAAGCATTGCTACTTAAACACAGAGCAACAGGCACTTTGAGTAATAAGCATAAATCTGAGTAATAAGCATAAATCAACAGTACAAAAATATGACAGAAACCAGACCGTTCTGCAAAATCAAGGACAAGACAGCTAGGGGGAATGTGCTGGCGACGTTCTCTGATTGGTACAGTGGCCATAGCATCTCAGGGTGGAGACAGGTCCCACTGCGTTCCATGCCATGGTGATGAATAGGTGCTCCGGCAAGGGCTGCTCCTGCTGCAGCATCTGTTATTGTAACTAGCAAAGTTACTACCCCTATCGTGCGCGGAATAAAGATCAGCGGAGCAAGAAGAGGCTATACAGGGGGACGGGGTCGGCATACAGTTCGGACTGGTGAGTGGATAGTAGGCTACTGGTTGGAGGAAAGTAATTTTCACTTCCTCTTTTGCTTCTGGGATGCTTTATCTTGCATATTCTTGGCACTACAGAAATGCTTACAAAGTGCAATCGTTTTTAGATGAGCATCTTTTATTAACATTTTATTATCTCAAATGTTGCTTGCTAACTGTCTTTTTTTTGGAGGGGGGAGGCAAGGCGTTATTTACTTGTCATTTTAACAGAGAGGTCGGTTAGTGACGAATAGACCATTTGTCAGCTATGATCCCCGTCTTTACTAACTGTGCCCTTGCAGGTATAGAGAGACTAGATATGAAATCCGAACTAAACAACCTTTTGTTAGCCGTTGTACTCCTGGTCGTGTGTACTTTATGCTCTAGACATTCTGTAATATTTGAAGATGTTAGCATGGTACACCTGATTGCTCACAGGTAGAACAAGCTGTGAGCGTGACTTAAATCCACATGTTTACTGCCCGTGGCTGGATTGCCCGTGGGGTATGGGGCAACATTTTCCTTTCTATGACAGCCTGCAGTTTTCGTTTACCTTTCACAATTTAAGTGATGCGTACTAAAAAGCTTCTCGAAGTTTCTTAGTTCCATTTCTGTGGTGACAACTCAGAACACACATTCTAGAAATTATTGTTGTTACCCCCGACACACACACGCCCCTGAACTAACTGTACCGCTCTTTGATAATAAATTTTCTGTAACCTCTTAGCATAAGTGACACTTTGTGAAAATGGTGGACTATCATCAGCAGTTAAGAATCTTCATTACCGACTTCTTTTAGCCTAAACACTAACATCAGTTTTAACGCATGTTCAGTCAGTTACTGCTGTTTTTATCAGCTTTGTAAATCAGTAGTGGTGATAGTTAGTTAAAAAGCGTCCCTCCCTGATTTGTGCCCATTGTCATTGAAGACGGTGTCGTTGTCCGTTTATTGTGATGAGAGTTTGAGCACTACCACCAGTTATGAGTACAGAAAATAAATAAATAAATAAATAAAACAATGACAACAAAAAACTTTCGGGAATCCTGTGGGTTGACACCCTGTAACACATCATTACCGTTTGTATTATGACCAAGTTTTGTTGTGTAACACATTTGTTTTTGACACTTGCTGTTAAAAAATGCCTATCAAGTAACACAGAGTAACATTTCATTTTTTGCTTTTCTCTGTATCAGTGGATGCATTAGGTATTTTAACTCATCATCAGCATTAAGTTTAATGCTTTTTGCAGTTTCTTCTCCCCTGGAGTATTTCACGTGTATTCCTGAACTAACATTGCTGGGCTCTGGTGTTAATTCTTCTTTTGTGAGCTAGGCAGATCTTTACCATAGTTTCATATTTGCTACTTGTCTTTGAGACAGTTACCAAGGCTATAGACCAGGGAAAGGTGGTATACACAGCTTACTTAGACCTCGCAAAGGCCTTCTACACCATTCCCCATTCAGGTATTATAGAAGAGCTCACCAGCCTGAACATAAACCCCTACGTCACGAGATGGGTTGCCAACTGGCTCACGGACAGAACCCACATGGTAAGAGTTGCGGAAGCCAGGTCTGACTCTAAACCGGTTACAAGTGGTGTTCCCCAGGGCTCAGTCCTAGGACCCCTCCTGTTCGGCATATACTTCTCAGAGGTACAGGCAAGCACAGAAGGACTATGGCTGACCAAGTTCGCAGACGACTGCAAACTAGGGGCTATAATTGACTCGCTGGCAGACACAGACATCCTCCAAGAGGGTCTCACTGAGACAGATACCTGGTGTCAAAACCATGGCCTCAAGCTAAATGCCAAAAAGTGCATAGTCATCCCCTTTGGAAAAAACATAGTACCCACAAACCACCACATAGGTGGTAGCCCCCTAAGTACAGAAAACCTAATAAGGGATCTGGGGACCCAAGTAGATAGTAACCTTTCCTTTAACAATCACATTGCCAAAGTGGTTAGAATATCCTTCTATGTGGCCCACCTAATCACAAAAAGGTTTGCATCCAGATCAAAAGAGGTCATTGTGCCCCTCTGTGCATCACTCATCAGACCCATCATAGAGTACAATGCCCCATTTGGGATGTACCTTACAAGACACCTGCAACAGTTGGAAAGACCACAAAAGTACCTCACCAAGAGGATCACTGGCCTCAAAAAGATGCCCTATGCAGCTTGACTGAAGAAACTCCAGCTGTACTCGGTTGCATACCGCCTACTCAGAGGTGATCTCTGCCGGACATACAAGGCCATGTCCAACCCAGAATTGATGGACATGCTGCACCTAAAGAAAACCATATCCCCTCGAGCCACATGCTCTAGGGATCTAAACATCACCACAACAATAAATAGGATGTGCTGGAGGGATAGATTCCTGTCCCAGAGACTTCCCATGCTCTGGAACAAGATTCCAATTTACATTAAGCAGAGCTCCTCGCTAACCCTCTGCAAGAGAAACCTTGATGAGTGGATGGGAAACAGAAAGTTTACCCCGGGGATCACTTCAATGGCTCTACTGGACAGAGGCACAGGGAACTAATCTAAGGGGACGGCGAAAGCCAATACATTCTGGCTAGGCTTCTAAATGCCTTTGGGCAGATAGCCTAGTACCTACCTATGAACCTATGAACCTATAAGATGAAAAGCCACTGTAGTACTTGTGTCTACCTTGGATGGGGGGGGCACACCGCACATTTACACTGCATAACTACTCCTTGCCTTGCTTGGACACATCCAGAGTCACTACATGGGGGAGTGGGGTGCAACAAGTATGTCACAATTTGAAATGTCTCTGGTGACTGTGTTGGCCCTGACACATTTGTCATACCGCTCAACCTCAGAGCAAGAAATCTGGACAAAGCCATACACAGAAGTGGGACAAAGGCCCAAAAATAAGGACAATTTTTAAATATTTTTCTAATAAACTTAGAAAGATAATAGAATAGGTCTTGCATTAGTATGAATTTTCTGAAGGGTATAAAATCTGAAACTCAAATGTCTTTCATTTTCTAACTTCAGTCTTTAGTGATTTGTCACTAATTTGCCAAAAATTTGCCACAATTTTATGAAAAATGGACCAAAAATGTGATGCAAAAATATAAAATAGCCACACAATACAGCTGGGAACCTGTCAAAGAAGGGACACTTTAATATTAGTACTGCTAACTTGAGCAGCTGACAAAATAAAAGAATCTACATGCATTTCAAGTAATCTATAACTTTGATTATTACAGTTATTTCTTAATTGTAAACCCTCCATGTTTTCTTCCAAAATTGCTATTTTGCGGAGGGATTATTAGGGGGAAGAGCAACATTTTGAGCCAAAATCGGGGACAGTTGAGAGGTTGGCTATGCCTAATTCTATAAAGCAATTTATTTGCATGTACCTCTCAACCTGTTAATGCAGTAAATCTGAACAAGGCCAAATATATTGGGGGAACATATAAACAGTACTAAAAATTGCTCTTGTATAAATTGAGACAATTGATAGAACAGCTCTTACTTTAACGTGCATTTTTCTGAAGGTTATGAAGTCTGAAACTCAGTGTATCATTATTCAATGACTTAATTCCTAAATGATTTGCCAGAAAACTACAAATTTTATGAAGAACAAACCAAAAATAAGAAGCAAGAATCTATTAATTCTTTGAAAATCTGGACAGTTGGGAGGTATAGTTCAGCTGGGCCTGTCTGAGTTTGCTGCCCTTCCCCCCTGACAAAATCATGGTTGAATGGAGCCTCTGCAGCCATTCCAATGAACCATTACTTGGCTATTTCACTCCATTTACCATAAACACTAATGTGCATACTGCTTTACTTCTATGATGAGTTGGACTTCATTTGAAAGTTTTATTTTGTATTTTACAGCACAAACACTAAGACATCTGCTAAACAAACTTGGCATTAAAACTTCTCTGCCCTTGAAACTCACATTCATTGAAACAACATTAAAACCCACATTCAAAGAAAATACATTTTACCCATGGCAGATAAAAATTAATTCTGGGCTGTTTTCAAATCATGGGCCCCTTGCATATGAAACATACATGTGCTCTTTGATGCACCTTCCTATTGCTTTGAACATTTTTCCAGTAAACAATGAAACAAAACTGCCCAATTCAGAACATTTCCATCATAAAAGTCTACTCAAACTTCTACAGTCCACTATTATCAGTAAATATGCACAATTCTACAGTCCACCATTATCAGTAAATATGCACAATCTCTGAAGTAGTAAAAAAGTCATCTAAATAATTCCACGTTAAATAAATCTGTAATGAAGAGGTTGCTGTTAGCAATCACCTTTATATTTCATGGCTTCATTGAAAAATAAAGTGTCTGATGCCCCTGAGGAATAAATTGCCTAAATTACATTAAAAATAAGCTAGTAATATTGCAATAGGAAATGGATGGCAAACTGATAACAGGCTCATAGTTAGTATCTTAACTTTCAGTACGGCAGCATTCACCCCTTATGGGAGTAGAACCAACAACCTTCTGCATCAAAAGCAAGTACAGAACCTGTTGTGCTATTAGCAATATGAGCCAGCTTACCATAATCAGCACTAAACTTCTCTTCCCCTGCAGCTCACAGCTCCTTGTAAAATCTACGCAATACTCACCTGCATCTCAACTTGCCAACACAAGAAGTCTGGAAAAAGCCAAATTTATTGGGGTGGGTCAAAAGGGCAAAAACCAGGGACACATTAAACATTGCTTGTATAATCTTGGAAAGCTGCTAGAATAAAATGTTGTGTTACCACCATACATTTTACTGCCAAGGTCCCTGTGTAAAAGAGTCAGAACAACATACCACTATGCCAAATCACCTGCTTTGTGAAAGAAAAATGCTGTGTTACTACCGTACATTTTACTGCCAAGGTCCCTGTGCACAACAGTCAAGAGCAGCATACCACTACGCCAAATCAGCTGTTTTGTGAACAAGAGGAAGACTATAACTTAAATGGCTATCATTTAATGAATTCAGTTCTCACCATAGCTGTCAACCTCTTAGCACAAAACACCTGGACAAACCCAGTAATGAGGGAATACAGCCCTCAAACATATTCAGTGAATTCAGTTCTTGCCATAGCTGTCAACCTTAGCACAAAAAACCTGGACAAAGCCAATAACAGGGTATAACAGTCCCAAAAATAAGGACAAATTTCAAATAGTCATCTTATAAACTTAAAAAAATTGCTATAATAAAAGGTTGTGTTACTATATATTTATTGCTAGAATAAAACGTTGTTATACTATGTATTTTCTGAAGAATATGAAGTCTGAAATTCAAATGCCTGTCAATTTTACTTCTGACGGAACAAAAACAATTTTCAGCAGAGGCCCAGGGAGAAATACTGTAGACACATGTCTTTGTAAAATGGCAGGACACCAGAGCAAATCCACACAAACACAAGGATAAGATGCAGACTCCACACAGAAGGCACCCCAGCCAAGAATCAAACCAGAAAACCTATAGCTGTGAGGCAACAATACTGCCACTGCAACATCAAATATGTAAGGACACCAGAGCAAATCCACACAAACACAGGGATAAGATGCAGACTCCACACAGAAGGCACCCCAGCCAAGAATCAAACCAGAAAAACCTATAGCTGTGAGGCAACAATACTGCCAATGCACTATCAAATATATAAGGAAGTAAACATTCAGAAACCTGAAGTCTGAAATTCAAATGCTTGTCAATTTGTTAATCAGGACAGTCTGACTTGGAACAAAAAAAAAACAATTCTCAGCAGAGGCCCAGGAAGAAATAATGCAGACATGTCTTTGTAACATGGGAGGACACAAAAGCAACCCCACGCAAACACAGGGAGAAGATACAGACCCCCCCCCCACAAAGAAGGCACCCCAGCCAAGAATCAAACCCAAAAACCTGCAACTGGGAGGCAACAATGCTACCACTGCACCATCAAATTTCAAGCATTGCAATATTTAAAAAAACACAGATATTATGAGGAATAGATCAGATCAAATATGAGGCAAAAATCTGCAATTTTTTACAAATGGTGGTGGGTAGGGAATTCAGGTCTTTAACACCTGCATACAAGGTACAGGGTTCAAGCCTGAGGTATTCCCTACCACACCGCCATGAGTCTAACCACCAGTATATTGCAACTGGGGCGTTTACACACACACACACACACACACACACACACACACACACACACAAACACACACACACCAAATCCCTCCAGTGACCATAAACAGCAAATCCCTCCAGTGACCATAAACAGCAAATCCCTCCAATGACCATAAACAGCAAATCCCTCCAGCGACCATAAACAGCAAATCCCTCCAGCGACCATAAATAGCACATCCCTCCAGCAATACTCACTTACCTGATGATGTATCATGTCTGACCAAGCACCAAAATCCACCCGTGACATTGAGCAATCCAGCCAGCGACCAAACCCTGCTACACCTACCTCCTGAATGAGCCCACGCATCCTGTGAGAGCAGCTCACCTCTTAGTCCTGATTGGATTTGCGCTCACCTCTTAGTCCTGATTGGATTTGCCTGCAGCCGATGCAGTCCAGACCTCCTCTTCTGTGCAGTCGTTCCCGCAATGATTCCTGGGTGCATTTGCAGCAAAGATTGCTGGGTACCTGTGTTTCTTTGTCTGTACTCGTGTTTTTTTTTTTTTTTTGTTTTTAGTTTAACAGATTTTTTTTTCTTTCTTTTCTAGGTGGGAGGGCTGAAGTCCGGCAGTCCGATACCACGAGCCGCCCCTGGCGCTTTTACTTCTGAAATCTATAGGAAAAGTTACCATAGGAATACGTTTGTCCATAGACAGAGTATGCATCCTGGGCACATTTTTAATAATGTTGTGACAGCACAGATGTTAAGAACATCTAGATTGACAGCAGGTGATTCCAACTTCTCTTGTGAATTGGAACATATGGAACAGCGATTCCTTAAGAGGGGTTATAATAAGAAAGAAATTAGCTCGGTTACAGCTCGAGCATATACATCTAGAACTCAGAAGGGTAAGCCATATTTCTCTTCACCCACTCAATTTTGCAAACAGAAAGTGACCAACTGTAAACTGAAAGTACCAGTTACTTATGCCAGCAACATTAGATTGCTGAAGGACATCTATGCTAAATGCTAGGATATACTTAGATCTAATGAGAGAGTGGAATCAATAGTAGAAGAAGCCCTGAGCTGTATGTATAAGAATAAGAGATCACTTAAGAAATTGCTATGTTATCCAAAGTTTAACTCCAATACTGATACACAGCTTAATATTGGTACATTTCCTTGTCGGGCATATAACTACTGTCATTTGATTGACAGTAGTGCTGCATTTGGACATCCAGATATGCATAAAAAGATGTTTTTCAGAGCCAGAGCTAACTGTAACACAGTGAATCTAGTTTATTTAGCCTACTGCATGGTTTGATACTGTTTCTACATTGGGATGACAACACGCAGGCTACGAGACAGGATGAGGGAGCATCAATATGATATCTCCAGGAGAGCTGAGACTAATGCTTTATCTAAGCACATCATGTTACTAGGTCCTCAGCACAATTTTAAGTTTATGGCTGTTGAAACAGTCAATGTGGGTATAAGGGGGGCCCACATAGAACTATGGTAGAAAGCAAAGAATTGAACTGGATTATTAGAATGAAAGCTAATATGGGGAAAGGCCTCAATGATAAATTTTCTATTAAACCAGTTTTAATGAATAGACCCTTAGCCAGATAGATATTCATTATGTTCAGTATTTTTATAATGTTTTTATGAATTAAATGTTCTATATGCTTTTATGTCTGAAATGTTTTCATGTTTATATAATGAGTTCTGAGCTGCATTTTTTGGCTGTTGAATGAAATGCTTTATATGTTTTTATGAATGAAATGTTTTTGTATTTATACAATGAGCTTTGAGCTGCATTTGTTGGTGTGGCTTTAAGGGCTCTTGTTAATTCTTAATTGTTTGTGCATGCTAATTGGCTGCTTTGCTGTTTAAAAGTACTACAGCTTGGATCTTTATTTGTCTGATGAAGCAGCTGCTGCTGCAAAAACACTTACTGTTTGTTCTACTGTTTGTTCTGAGATTAAATTCTTGAATTTTACTGCTGTGTTCTGCTGCCTCCTTTGTCTGTGAGAAAATATGAAAATATCCTTGAAGTTTCCAGTGGGTCTGAAGGAATGGTAGTCACTGAACCCAGGTATAGTGGGGCTGTTATCGATACACTGAAAACATGTTTTTCTTTTTATGCAAAAATGTATACGCTTAAAAACATGTTTATACCTATGCAGACTTGAATATGTTTGAGGGTCAGGTAGGCATTCACTTAGGCATTTTTTTAATTTTAAACATAGCATTAAGTAGTGTCACCCTTATGGTAGCCCAGACTGGAATGTGCTACATTGGCATGTCCAGTTGACAAAATTTGTCTAAAAAGGCATTATGGGTATTTTTTATCTAGTACAGAGGAACTGGTAGTAGATACCTGCAGGACATCCTTGGTGAAGAAGGTTGGCATGTGAACTATTACCTCTCATACTGGCCCATGCATTGAGTCTCCTTAGAATGCCAACAGTTAATTAACCTATTGTTAAAACTAATCATTTTGTCCTTGTACTTTGACATAATTTTTATGACAGCAGAAACTGCATAAAACTGGAGTTTTTAACTGTCTCTGACATATACATGGAGAGCTCCATAATTTCTCTATGCAACTTCTCCGTGGTAGAGCACCTAAGATGATCCAACCCCACATGGACAACCACAAGGTCATAATTCTACTTAGAGTATAAAGATCTAAGGCCCTTAGTCACACTCTGGTACCTGAAAGGATGGTAGAATGTGTGTGCAGAATTACAGAGTCATGAATAACTAGAACTTTACCATGGGATGCTACAAGCTTCGAGGCCATGAAGGGGTAGGCTTTTAGTGCTGACAACTCTTCATGAATAGACACTGAGGATGTAGATGAGGCTGTATGTACCTAGGTGGTGGGGATGACTAGGTGGATTCTGTAAATATCTCTTCATTACCTCAGCACATGTGAGTTTAGTGTTGGACTGCCATGTAGTGCACATATAGACACTGTTGGCTATATTGAAACCCACCTCCAATTTGAATAAATATTTGCATCTCGCACACAAAACATCTGTGTTGGAGTTGTCAGTAAACATGGAACTGCTGTTATAGAGCCACAAGGTGACATGTGCTAGTAGGGAGTCAAAAGAAGGGGGAGAGAATGCTGACTGTGAACACATGACACAAAGACAAGAGAGGAACTAAGTAACACTAGATGAACTGAGTGAAGTTACATGAGCTGACAGCCCATCTGGAGTCAATGCAGAAGAAACCAGTAATAACAGTGGGGAGAGTGCTAGCTAGCGATGACACTTGATGAACAATGAGCAGGGAGGAAACGTTCAAGATAAGTATGTAATGAGGCAGCTCAAAAGGCTCAAGTAATAGTTCTGGGGAAAGTGATGGAGAGCACAAATCTTTAAATAACAATAATCGGGGGAAAGACAATGAAGGTAATGACAAAAGGGATAAAGCAAGTATGGAAAGAGTAAGGGTTAATTAGGGTGAAGAAAGTCAGGTACAAAACACAGTAAGAGGTAATGTGTTAACAAATGTACAACAAGGGAAAGATCATAGTAGAACCCTAATCCAAAAACAGTAGCTCAGCTAACTATAGTAATGCTAAGAATATACAACTGACAGTGAATGTTCCAGCACAGTAACAATTTTAGCATAGTAATACACAGTTACAGCAATAATACAAGGGAGGTTACTAGACACCAATACCAGCACACACACACACACACACACACACACACACATATATATATATATATATATATATATATATATATATATAAGGGTCCCCCTTCAGAATTTCGAAGCTTAAAACTTCGAAATTCATATGATCAAAGTCTTAAAACTTCAAAATCCTGAAGAGAGATTGGCATACAGTGCGGAATGGGAGATTTCCCTTTTCCTCCCCCTAGTGCAATCTCGGAGTTGGTATATTTAAGTGGCATACAGTGCGGAATGGGAGATTTCCCTTTTTCTCCCCCTAGTGCAATCTCGGAGTTGGTATATTTAAGTAGCCGGGGGGTGTGGGTTGCAGGGGGGCTTGCCCCTCTGCAAAATCATGTATTGTGATGTGTTGACTGCTTTTTTGGGAGAGTTTCTTAATTTCAAAATTCCAATATCTCGAGGTTCTGAATTCAATATTCTGAACCTTGAGATTTTGGTATTTCAAAATTAAGAAGTGAACCTATATATATATATATATATATATATATATATATATATATATATATATATATATATAAAAAACACACCCAAAAAGATGACTGCGCGGTCCAACGTAGGTACACGGAAAAGAAAAACACATTCCCAAAAACCATTTCCAGCACTCAAACACAGGAGACATAGGCAGCACAAGAGTCCAAAGCTCAAAGCTTTATTGTATCACACGATTTCCCCCAGACCGGTTTCGCTACAAAGAGCGTCATCAGTGAGTGCAGAAATACGTGAATATACGCTATTTATGAGAAACACCAACACGCTCTCCCTTAAGGTGATACATACATACATAACCATATTAACATACATATAGCAAAATTGACAAGTTAAAAATAAACCAAAATGACTGTAATGGTGATAAATAATTAACTATTAAATAACCTTATACCCTAAAACCTGTGCATTAAAAATAACAACATATGTGCCCCTATATTTAACTAATAAATATAACCTCTATTGTTAATGTCAGTAAATACTCTTGGTATATTGGAAAAATATATGAAATATATACATATCCCTATAATCCACAATTTTACCAGCATAACATATTCACCATTGATCATTTAGCCCGGGTTTAAAAAGTGCACCCAGGTTAACAATCCATCTACGTTCCTTTTCTGTAAGTAGTTGATGTCGTAAGGGTTCACTAGCTGTATGTAATTTGAGCATATCTATCCCTACAAAAATGAAGTGGGACCCTTGATGGAGAATTGTATGTTTGTATAAGGCACTACGTGTACGTTTACATTTAATATCGCTGATATGCAGGGCTATCCTTTGCTTTAAACTACATGAAGTTTGCCCAATGTAGAAAGCCCCACATTGGCAAACAGCCATGTAGATCACCCACGTACTGGTACATTTGATATGGTGTCTAATATCATAGACTTTACTGGTATTTACAGATGTGAAAGAATTTGTTCTTGAAACCACTTTACAAAATTTACAATTGCCACAAAAAGTACTTCCTGGCCGACCTACAGATGTCTGTATATCCTGAGTTACCTGCTTCTTGAACCCTGAAAAATATTGTCCCAGTGTTTTACCCCGTCGGTACCCAAATTGACAGTTTTCGTTAACTATGGTAGAAAAGAAAGGATCACTATTAAAAACATGCCAATATTTGGAAATTACTTCCCTAACTTTAAATGTATTACTGGCATAAGTAGTAATAAATCTAATACCATGGGATACTCTCTTACTTGGTCTTATTACATAATAACCTTAACCTATCCTGTTGTTTACCTTTGTAATAGGCTTTCTCAACTGTAGAGGCCTGATAACCCCTATCAAGAAACCTCTTTTTAAGAACTGTAGCCTGTGTTTCAAATTCTTCCTGACTGGAACAAATACGTCTAATTCTCTGAAATTGTGAAACTGGGATATTTTTAATAATATGGGCAGGGTGACAACTATTGGCATGTAAAAGTGAGTTCTTGGAAAACGGTTTCCTGTGTAATGTGGTCACAATAGTACCATCCGAAACTTTGGTAACATGTACATCTAGAAAATCCTCTGTAAACCAGTCTACCTTCCCTGTAAACTGTATACCAAACCCATTTTAGTTAAGATATATAACAAACTCATCCCACTCTAAAGTTGAACCTTTCCATATAACCCAGCAATCGTCTAGGTATCTGCGCCACATTATCAATTGTTTGCTAAATGCAAAAGTTGTTTTATAAATATACTCAATTTCAAAGTAGCCCATAAAAAGGTCAGCATATATGGGGGCAAAAGTTGCCCCCATAGCTGTACCTTTACTTTGCAGATACCATTGTTCTTGAAATTGGAAGACATTATGCTCCAACACCAATCTGAGAATGTTTAGAATAAAATCCATTTCCTCTCTCTTATATGTACCAGCTAGTTGCATCCAATATTGTACAGCCCTGATACCACCCTGATGGGGAATGCTAGTATATAACGATTGTACATCAAGTGTACCTAATTGAGCCTCATGTGGAACTTGCAAATCCTCCATCAGGATCAAAAACTCTGTGCTGTCTTTAATTCGTGCCCTAACCAAATGTAGTAGTGGTTTTAATTTAAATTCCAAGTATTCTGAAAGGGGCTCAGTTAGTGATCCTCTGCCAGCCACTATTGGCCTGCCAGGTGGTTGTACCAATGTTTTGTGGATTTTAGGGACTAGATAAAAATACTGATACCGGGGTATGTCCACTATCAATTGTTTATATAGCTTGTCATTAATAATGCCCCTTGTTAAAGCCCTATTTAGATATCTGTCAATAGTATTTTTGAAGTCAAGTGTGGGATCTAAAGGTAGTTTAATGTAAGAAATAGTATCATTCAACTGCCTTAGCGCTTCCTGAATGTAATGTTCCCGATCCCAAATGACTGTAGCACCCCCTTTGTCTGCCCCCACTATGATAATATCTTTATTGTTTGTCAATGAATGTAAAGCTGTGTACTCGGTCTTAGAAAGATTGTGTGAAAAATTAATAAAAATCTGTGACCGATTAAGTTGTAAATCATGCATAACTAAATTTTCAAAAGTTTTAACAACACTATTATAGGGGGGTTGAAAATCTGATTTCTTAAAATGGAACTGTTTACCCTTATCATAATCTTCAACCTGAGCCTGATGTGCAAAAAAATATTTCAAATTCAGACTCCTTGAAAATTGCTTCACATCTTTAATTATATCAAAGTGGGACACAAAAAAAGAAGGCACATAACCCAAACCTTTGTTCAACAATTGTATTTCACTTGCTTCAAATTTGTATTTAGACAGATTAATGACTAAGTTGTTAACATCGTCAGTAACATTATCAATCTTGGCAGAAATACTGGGACTTTTAAACGGAAAAGGGGTAAATCCATTCTCAAAGGGTCAATGGCTACGAACAAGTCAGATTATTCTTCCAGTTATTCTAATACAGATACAGATACTGATGCGGGGGACATAGAGCAGCATAATTCACCTGTCCCCAAGAGGTCAAATGCCCCTTTAGGCGTGGGGGTCATAAACATCATAACAGACGACATAGAACAGATGTTTTTGACCGAACTACAAGCACAGATTGGGTAGCCCACTTGGACTCTAATGTGGACATTGATAATGTTACTTCAAAAATACTATTGACAGATATCTAAATAGGGCTTTAACAAGGGGCATTATTAATGACAAGCTATATAAACAATTGATAGTGGACATACTCCAGTATCAGTATTTTTATCTAGTCCCTAAAATCCACAAAACATTGGTACAACCACCTGGCAGGCCAATAGTGGCTGGCAGAGGATCATTAACTGAGCCCCTTTCCGAATACTTGGAATATAAATTAAAACCACTACTACATTTGGTTAGGGCACGAATTAAAGACAGCACAGAGTTTTTGATCCTGATGGAGGATTTGCAAGTTCCACATGAGGCTCAATTAGGTACACTTGATGTACAATCGTTATATACTAGCATTCCCCATCAGGGTGGTATCAGGGCAATACAATATTGGATGCAACAAGCTGGTACATATAAGAGAGAGGAAATGGATTTTATCCTAAACATTCTCAGATTGGTGTTGGAGCATAATGTCTTCCAATTTCAAGAACAATGGTATCTGCAAAGCAAAGGTACAGCTATGGGGGCAACTTTTGCCCCCATATATGCTGACCTTTTTATGGGCTACTTTGAAGTTGAGTATATTTATAAAACAACTTTTGCATTTAGCAAACAATTGATAATGTGGCGCAGATACCTAGACGATTGCTGGGTTATATGGAAAGGTTCAACTTTAGAGTGGGATGAGTTTGTTCTATATCTTAACCAAAATGGGTTTGGTATACAGTTTACAGGGAAGGTAGACTTGTTTACAGTGGATTTTCTAGATGTACATGTTACCAAAGTTTTGGATGGTACTATTGTGACCACATTACACAGGAAACCGTTTTCCAAGAACTCACTTTTACATGCCAATAGTTGTCACCCTGCCCATATTATTAAAAATATCCCAGCTTCACAATTTCAGAGAATTAGACGTATTTGCTCCAGTCAGGAAGAATTTGAAACACAGGCTACAGTTCTCAAAAAGAGGTTTCTTGATAGGGGTTATCAGGCCTCTACAGTTGAGAAAGCCTATTACAAAGGTAAACAACAGGATAGTTAAGGTTATTACGTAATAAGACCAGTGAAAGTAAGAGAGTATCCCATGGTATTAGATTTATTACTACTTATGCCAGTAATACATTTAAAGTTAGGGAAGTAATTTCCAAATATTGGCATGTTTTTAATAGTGATCCTTTCTTTTCTACGATAGTTAACGAAAACTGTCAATTTGGGTACCGACGGGGTAAAACACTGGGACAATATTTTTCAGGGTTCAAGAAGCAGGTAGCTCAGGATATACAGACATCTGTAGGTCGGCCAGGAAGTACTTTTTGTGGCAATTGTAAATTTTGTAAAGTGGTTTCAAGAACAAATTCTTTCACATCTGTAAATACCAGTAAAGTCTATGATATTAGACACCATATCAAATGTACAGTACGTGGGTGATCTACATGGCTGTTTGCCAATGTGGGGCTTTCTGCATTGGGCAAACTTCATGCAGTTTAAAGCAAATGATAGCCCTGCATATCAGTGATATTAAATGTAAACGTACACGTAGTGCCTTATACAAACATACAATTGTCCATCAAGGGTCCCACTTCATTTTTTTAGGGATAGATATGCTCAAATTACATACAGCTAGTGAACCCTTACGACATCAACTACTTACAGAAAAGGAACGTAGATGGATTGTTAACCTGGGTGCAGTTTTTAAACCCGGGTTAAATGATCAATGGTGAATACGTTATGTTGGTAAAATTGTGGATTATAGGGATATGTATATATTTCATATATTTTTCCAATATACCAAGAGTATTTACTGACATTAACAATAGAGGTTATATTTATTAGTTAAATATAGGGGCACATATGCTGTTATTTTTAAAGCACAAGTTTTAGGGTACAAGGTTATTTAATAGTTAATTATTTATCACCATTATAGTCATTTTGGTTTATTTTTAACTTGTCAATTTTGCTATATGTATGTTAATATGGTTATGTATGTATGTATCACCTTAAGAGAGAGCGTGTTGGTGTCTCTCATAAATAGCGTATATTCACATATTTCTGCACTCACTGATGATGCTCTTTGTAGCGAAACCAGTCTGGGGGAAATCGTGTAATACAATAAAGCTTTGAGCTTTGGACTCTTGTGCTGCCTATGTCTCCTGTGTTTGAGTGCTGGAAATGGTTTTTGGGAATGTATATATATATATATATATATATATATATATATATATATATATATATATACTTACTAGACAATCTCAAAATACTGAAATGTTGAATTTCAGTTTTGTAAGACTGAATAGTTGAAAATCCAAAACCGCGAAAAGCACAATAGTGACCACACACACACACACACACACACACACACACACGCGCGCGCGCATATGCACACACACACACCTACCTAACTGTACAACAAACAAAACAACACACACAAACACAACATAACACACAAACACACCTACCCTACCTATAAGCAGGGGGGCACGCCCCCTGCACCCCCCCACCCTACTTATATATACTAACTCAGAGGTTGCACTAAACACACAAACACACAAAAACCGCTACACACATTCACACACACTAAAATCCCTACCCAATACCCTTACATAAACACCACTTACCTGAAACCCCATATAAATCCACAAACCGCACCGCACGTCATGAACACAACACCACAACAGCGGATTCAACATTTCCACATTTGACATAGTGCAGTTTTGCGTAACTGTACTTTCCACTATTCAGTCTCGAAATACTGAAATTCGACATTTCCGTATTTCGGTATTGTCTAGTGAACCTATATATATATATATATATATATATATATATATATATATATATATATATATATATATATATATATATATATATATATATATATATATATATATATATATATATATATATGTATATATACATGAAAAACATTACCATAAGATACCTTGCCATAGGAAAACACAGAAAAATCGCAGCTTTATTTAGGTGCAGCAAACCTAGTATGAGAAACTCTAAAATATTTTGCTGGCTCACAAGAGTGCACAGCGTGAGTTTATATATGGAATGCTGTTAGGATGGATGGCCTAGTAGACTACTATTATAATGCCATTAGTGCAACTTATCAAAATCCAGGTGGAAAATGCTTGGATTGTA
This sequence comes from Protopterus annectens, assembly GCF_019279795.1. Classification (NCBI taxonomy): domain Eukaryota; kingdom Metazoa; phylum Chordata; order Ceratodontiformes; family Protopteridae; genus Protopterus; species Protopterus annectens. The sequence continues at coordinate 788,006,416 of NC_056725.1, forward strand.
GTGGTTCACCTTCTCTTTCTTCTCTTTTAGGCATTGAAAGTGTCAACACAGTGATCAGCAGCTCAGTAGAACAAAGTCCAGACAAAACAAAACCTGATCAGTTATCAGAATAATGAAGGAACAGTCCACATCTGAATCGGAAGGGGTAAGATGGGAATGGATCCTCCTCTCGTGAGAAACAGTTAGCAACAACAGCCCCGGCATGAATCAGGCAAGCAGTTCCCAGAGCTCACTTTAGGTGCTGAATTCAGTATCTAGGTGGGAAAAAGGACTTTGTTGCACATTTGAGCAAAGTGCTCAGCAGCTGAGCCGAATTGAGTGCTGAGCCATGTCACTGTCTTTTTTAAATCAGAAATGTTCCTACCAAAATAGGAAATGATCAGTCAGGAGAACAATGCATGAACAGAACATAGCAGAATCAGAAGTTCAAAATGGCGGATCCTCTTGTAACAAACAGCAGCTGCAGTGCCAACATAAATCAAGGAAGCAGACCTTGTATCTCACTTTAGCCATTTCATTTTGACCCCAGTTGAAAAAAAGGACATGTTTGTAGTAGCCCTGCCTCTTTCCCTCTCTGTTCTCCCATAGATGACAAAAGTCAGAATGCTAATTAAGCCTTAACAACTGGAGCATTCAATACAGCCTACACAGTGTTTGTCCACCATGTTCATGCTCGCGCACATGGCCACAGGAAAATTTAAATTCAGTAAGCACTGTGTAGAGGCGCACACCCCCAGTGGAAATTAGTTAAACAGCGTAGTATGTGCTAATCAACCCTGGAAACATGGTGGAGCAAGTTAACAAGCTGCAAAGAAACCATGTAGACTCCGTGCTGATGTTCCACCTGTATTCTAAACCTTTTGGAATACAGCCACAGAAAGGAGTCTACATGGATAGACTACAACGTAAAATGTGTGAGATTTGTACAGAAGTGACCCTAATATGTGACAGCAGAGTAAAAAGATACATTACAAATAACTCATCTTTTCCCTCTTTTCTGATTTCTGTGGCCCATATTATAACATCTGTGAGGGCTTATGGTAAAATATAATGATCTGTAGGTTTCTCCAACACAGAAAGTCTACAGAAGGGAATGATATAACTTATTCCTACTGCAAAAGTAATAGCTTGGGCTGCAGTATTAGAAAATGCAGCACAGGCTATTTTGGAGATCAGCTGGTTCCTGCCATGTACTGTGCTGCTGAAAACTGCTTAAGAGAGAAGGCTGGATGCAGCAAAAGGAGTGTTACAAAAGCAATGTAAATCTTCTTTGGGCCAGAACAGAAATGCAGCTTTACTACCCCAGCCCCAGATGAACAGTACACACTGTAAGTAATGCAGACCATACCTTTCAACCTCTTAGGGCAAGAAATCTGGACAGAGCCATAAATAATGGGGGAATGGCCTATAAATAGGGACCAATTGTAAATATTGCTCTTACAAACTTAGAAAGTTGAGAGAATAACAGGTTTTGTGTTAGCATGAAATTTCTGAAGGGTATGAAATCTGAAACTCAAATGTCTGTCATTTTCTGACTCCAATCTTGAATGACTTGGCAATGTTTTGCCAGAAAAATCACAGTTTTGTGAAAAATGGACCAAAAATATGAAACAAAAATCTGGACATTCTGTGAAAGTCTGTACAGCTGAGAAGTATGATGCAAACAGCTAAAGGTGTAAGTGTGTGCTAATCAAAATAAATATAAAAAAATATTAAACATACTATTCATAGTTACATGTCGGAATATGCAATATGTAGCTGACAACCTGCAGGCATAGCCATCTAAAAAGCAGTACTCCTCTGTGCAGATATACCCCAAAGTAATATCCCCCCTTCTGTGTTCAACATTCAGCTTCCCTTCAGTTTCCCTAGCTACAGTTGCCAGTGGTGTAGATTCAGGTCTGCCAGTACAGTGAAGATGCAAATGAGGTCTAAATGTATTAGAATTTCAGAATCCCAAAAAATTGGATCCATGTAGGGATGAAAGCATAGTGCAGGCTCTCCCTCTGTGTTTGTGTTTATGGGATGGCAACTGTGAATGCTTACATCAGCTGGGTGTTTCAAGTTAGACTTACAAAGTGTTACATGTAGCTCTGTCAAGGTTGGAAATGCAAGTAAGCAGTACACAATTCACAGGTTCCATTTCATTAACATCCAACCTCCTCTTCATTTGTTGGCAAATTGTGTTTTCTGTGTCAGGTTTTTAGTATTATTTAGTATAAAAGAAAGGAAAAGAAAAAAATCAAAAAGGGAAAAATAGTTGAAATGAGGAAAAGCAGTTTATGACATACAAAGTAGAAAATGTTATTATACATGAGATATGTTTACATTGGTCTGGGTTTTAGCTCTCACTCTAATGCTCCTTCAGTAAACAAGATGTGTGCCATATCCCTCTTTGCCACACAGCTTTGCAGCAAAGACCTTAAGTCATTCTTCACACAACCAACTGCAACAGAATGTACACTGATATCAAACCATAAACTTTTATTTCCACATTTATTATTATATTTGGACATAGTGCACTTAGTGATCACACAACCTGTTATGATTATTGATTGCAAATATACAGCTCTGTTTTACCTTTCATTTTTTCCTGGTCATTCCTCAGAGATTTTACCAGTACTCTGAGACATGCAGTCTGTAAACCATGCTATACCATTCGTCTTAAAATGTGTGACGATATTAACTGACAATGACATGATATGCATTTGCCAACAACTGAAGGACAGGTTGGATGGTGCAAACAAGCATAGACTGCACTTTTTTTTTGGGGGGGGGGCAAAGGTGAGCTACTCTTATGGCACATACAAGGGTATAACTATTCTGTTGAGGGGGTGAACAAAGCTGAGTTACTGTTATGGCACATACAAGCATAGACGGTTATTTTGGGGTTGAGCAAAGGTGAGTTACTGTTAAGGCACAAACAAGGATATGTTGCTGTTGCTACTCTCCTTGTTTTGCATCCTGCATGTTGTTTGAGTTTGTGAGAGTTGTGAAGTCAGAAACTGCAATGTGTATCATTACTTTCTAACTTCTCTCATCAGTGAGTTTCAACTACAAACATATGGGGCTAAACTGAGGGCATACAGTGAGCATCAGTGCTTTTAGGAGATATGACTGCGTGAATCTTTGATGCTTGAGGCCTACTACTTGCTAATGGACAGATACAAGTCAAATAAGTTTCTGCTGTCACATGTTATGGTAATGTTGGTACAACTCTCCCACCTTTTATCTGCTTACTGTAACAAGTGATGAAATACAAGGATATGCCATAATATTATTAAACAATAACTCCAGATTCAGGACTTACCTAGTAAATGCAACAGTTGCCATGGTGTTAGTCCAGGGCTGACTCTGTTTGATGCAAGCAGTACACAGCCAATACATGGGGAGGTAAATGTTGTGTGAGTTGCCTGGCATAAATGTTACTAAATGTATGTGAGTAGGAGGAAAGCTTTAGGCCCCTAGGTGTTGAGTGAGTGTGTTATGCATTGTCTCTTAGCCAATGTAAGAGCATACTGAGCATGCCTATGTCTGTCTACACCCACAGCAGCTGGTGGTTCCCCCTTTGACTCCTCATCTGCCTGTGGCTGTGGTGACCTTGGCATTGGTGGTGTGATGTGTGACCCTCCTCGTGCTGATCCTGCTGCAGCTGTTTCCTCAGGAATATGTTGTGTAGCATGGCACATACTGTGAAGATTTCTGTACATGTCCATGGATTGTACTGCAAGGCTTCCCAAATGGTTCTAGGCACTGGAACCATGACTTCAGGAGCCCAAACACACACTCTATGACATTTCCAGTTTGAACTTGTGCTTCATTATGGCATTCTTCCATGGGTGTGTGTCCATTTCTGATGGGTGTCATCAGCAACAATTCCAGTGCATAGCCTGTATCCCCCAGTAGATGACCCTGTGGGATATCCCCCCTAGCAAGCCTCTGGTACAGTTGGGAGGTGTGCCAGATATGTGAGTCGTGATAATTGCCAGGGTTGCCAGCACACATTTCCAAGAAGATTCTGTTGACATTATACACGACTTGGCAGTTTACAGAGTGGAAGTCCTTTCTGTTAATGTAGAGCCTACCCTGTTCGTCAGGTGGTGCCTACATTTCCACATGATTGCAATCTATGGCACCCTGTACTGCAGGGTAGTTCACTACCTGGTAGAACTTTTACATATTTCTGGCGCTCTCCTCAGAACTATAGGGAAATATATCTATCTGCTCACTGGCATTTTGGAGCATAGCATCCAAGAATTGGTGGAGGATCCAAGATGTTGATACCTGTGATGCCTCCAGCATGTCCTCTGTTGGTCTCTGAAATTTACCTGTAGCTAATATTCTAAGGGCTACACATACCTTAGTTTCCACTGGGATTGGGTCCCCTCAGTTGGCTCTGGCTCTGGGTTGAGGGTAGCAGAGGCTGCAGAGTTCCTGTATTGTGTCCCTGTCCACCCTGTATCCCTCAACAATTTCCACATCATGTAAGTTGTGAAAAGTTAAATGTGACTTGAAAACTCTTCTCCTTCATTGCCTAAGTCTATTGGCAGCAGTAGCAACACTGGCCTCAGCCTCTAACACATACAAATGAATTAAAGCAGCAGCGGCCCCTAACATTTTGTCTGAGAAGAATTTCCATGTCTGTACGCCAAACATTTTGACATCCGCAGGAAAAAACAGCAAGGAGTCTATATGGATGCTTTATAGCTTGTTGAATAGCTCCACCATGTTGGATTAGTTGATTAATATGCAGTTCAGCCGCTTATACTGTAATTCACATGTATGAAACACAGACAAAGACAGATGCAATCCATTAATAATCTACACCAATTTACAAAGGAAATGTGTAGCTATCCAAACTGATGATGAGGAGAATTGTATATGTTTGGAAGACTGCAAAAATGCTTTTTTCTTCAGGATATATCTGTACAGAGGAGTACTAAACTTCAGCAGGTATGCTCCCATATTGTCACCTACATACTGCATATGCCAGAATGTATTTAAGAATAATGTGAAGCAAAGCCTTTTACACTTTTATCTGTATGCATTAGTTACAAGTGGACTGATAGTAAGGGCCTGTTTGTCAAGCCATTTCAGAGGTACACATGATTGACAATACATGAAAATGGAATGCTGTGTGATTAATATGTGCAAATGTATCATGGACAGGTCATTTGATAGCACTTTTAGCATGTTAAAGAGGTTTTGTTAGAAAAAGGGGGCATTTGCCTGTTCTTTAGTGTGTGTGGGGGGACAAAGATGAGCTACTGTTATGTCACAAAAAAGACTTGACTGTTCTTATGTGGGGAGCAAAGGTGACTTACTGTTATGGCACAAACAATGGTATGTTTCTCTTGTTGCTCCCCTTGTTTTGCATCCTGCCTGTTGGTATTTTACATCTCTAGACGTTTATGTTTCTCTAGTTATGTGATATTTTTGTGTATTATACTTCAGTTGTCATTTAGGAAACCTATAAGTATGTCACTCAGCCATGTCAGTCCACTGAGATCCCCCTTCACTGATGTGGAAAATCAAGTCACAGTTGATGGGTTTCGGCAAAATGATGCTTTTCTCCTGGAAAGGGGATGGGGAAATATGACCTGTATGATGTGAATATGGCAGTATATTGTTCATGATATCAATGCCATGGGCAGCCACAGCAGAACATATGAACAGGTACCCCACAAGGCCACTGACATGATAACATTTGCAAGGAGGTAAGCAGCTGCAGTGGGCCATGGCCAAGTGGTTACCAGGGGAGAGCCTGCTAAGGAACCACCACTAATCCCCAAAGAACAGTTCCTGGCCAATCTGAGAGAATCAGACAGTTGCCAGGAAAGTCCAGTACAGCACATCCTGGATGTCGGTGTAACACCTTCCTAGACAGGAAGCACATCCCAGGAGGAGCTTCCAGGTAAGTTTAATGTCTCAACAATTGAATACGGTTGTAAAGTAAAACAGTTGAAATTAATAAGTTAATTCTGTATCACATGTCTATTTTTGGGGAGGGATATAGCAATAAGCTTAGTTTGGAGTTGTCAGCCATGTTCTTGTTCAAAGTGCTATTAAAGCACATATACAAGGGCAAATTTATTACCCCTCCCCCTCTGTTACTGTTAATTGTGATGATGTTGCTCTTACCTGTTGCTTAACTTCTTCTAGGACTGTCTGGAGTACAGTGCAGCACATCTTCTGCAGATGGTAAGCCAAATATTTTTATGTCACTACTGCTGAGCAATTTAAAGAAGTATTGTAGTTTGTGATAATGATTTCAGGCTGTAAAATTAATTTTTGTTATTGTATTTACTATGGTGCTGCTTACTGTGATAGATTTGAAGTCATCTTAAGACACTCAGTCTTGCTGGCTGGATTCTGCTGAAATCAAAGTCGGGTTATAGTTGCATTCACAGTCTATTGCATACAGAAACTTGCAGAATATACACTGATGAGAAAATATACTTTGCAGCATCAACTTAGAGCAGTAACAAATAACTTTTTATAATAAACCACACGGACTAATGTTGCAGCTTCAAGTGCTGTTCCACTTTATTTCTCATATATTACAGATGATGTGAGAGATATAACATTTACCTCGGGACAAATGTGTCCCTACCAATACCCCTAACATAACTGGATTTAATACAGACTTTATATATAGTTTTAAACACACTCCCTCTTGGTTTTGGAAAGATACTGCCTTGATGACGCAAATGCTGACACATCTGTTCTTGTGCAAATGCTGATAAGTGCAGAAAAGCATATTTTTAAGGAAACGCCTTGTGGATAAACTTTCTTAGAAAAGCATATTTTTAAACTTTCTTAGAAAAGCATATTTTTCAAGGAAACGTCTTGTGGATAAACACATGTCCTGTTGTCCATTCTTTAAAGAAAGCAGATTAGGTTTTTTTCTAATATATCGTGTGTTTTTTTTTTTTACATTCTTGCCAAGTCTGTAAGAAGTCAGCTTTCTTGATGTGTGTGTAATACACTCATAAGCAAGTTCCTTATTTTTTAAGCCACAGTTATTTAGTATGGATGCTAATCACATATTGCTAAACTCTATTTCGACATTTAAGCAAGCTTTATCTTATTCCTTATTTATGTTGCATATTTGTAACAAAGTTACTTTCAACCTTAGTATATTGTTGAGCATACTCTAACAATTCCCTCTTTTTTTATTTTAAATCAGGGAAATAAATTCAGCATTATTTGATAATACCTTTTCATTATGACAATTAACAACAGTAACTTGACTAGCTTTTGCTAAGCAGACTTTAATACATGTAAATAATATGCAACCAAGCACTACAATAACAATAAAAGAAATTAAAAATACAGTGATTTTTCCTGTCCATCATGTAAATAGATTATTAAACCATTCACTCCAATCATCATTCCATTTTTTTCTAGTATGTTGAGACACTTGTGCAATCACTTCTAAATGTGCTTTTACAGATTCTGTTTTGTCTGGAATAAATATACAACATCGTTCTCCTATTAAAGCACATGTACCCCCTTGGGATGCTAATATGTAATCTAATGCCATTTGATTTTGCAAAACCATAGTTCGTTTAGTTGTCATTTCGACAGTAATGTCAAGGACTGCATTGAAAGTGGCATTTGCCAATACCTCAACTAGTTTAGATAGTTTTATTAGCTCCCAGATGACTTTTGCAGCCCCATATCAAGGGAAAATACCTGCTCCAGAGATAACATCATCTCCTAAATCCATATCTTTTAATTTAATATAATCAAGATTTTGATGATATATACGTGATGTATCTAAGGTGTCTACTGGATTTTCTGGACTTTCAATCACAGGTAATATATCCCTTTTCTTTTTTGCATTTCTAATGCTTCCTTTTGGTAATTCTTTTACATGATGCATTACTGGTGCCACTGATCCTATCGAACAGGTGCCATCCCATCCATTTGGTAACTATTTATAAGCATATTTACCACAGATGTAATATAACCCATCTAGCAGAGCAACACTGCTATTCACCAGACTGCCATTTACTTGCCCCATAGTAGGAGTTTTATCATGTACATCTGTAAAGTTTTTATCTGTTTTACTTTGCCAATTTGTAATATTGGTTTTAAACTCATTTTTATCATTTTGAGAAAAATGAAATACTGCTGTGTCACTTAATATTAACTGACCCTTAATTGGTATTAAAATAGGCAAACCATGAGAAAATACTCCATGTACTGGTATGTGGTTGTGAAATTTTATCATTTCAATTGTTTGAATATAATTGCTATTACCCACTGGAACAGTTCCATTTTGTTGAAAACATGTGATTCCCTGCACTATAGCAGATAACTATACTCTTGCTTTACATAATTGTACATTTATGACTTGACTTCCTGTTTCATTTACTAATACCCTCCAACTACTAAGAGAATTTAGTGGAATAGGTATTAGAGGCATTACCCCTGTTATTTTTGGTATTAAACTACATACCCAACAATTAGAAAAATTCATGCTTTTTGCATACCAACATTGTCTTGCCAAAAAAGTGTTAAAAGATGGTGACCAATCTTGTTCATTTTTCCACATTTCTTTACTCTTTTTCTTGTGTAACTTTACAGTTTGATCAACAGGTTGTAAGTATAATTTAATACGAAACAATACAATAACAGTTAGTATGATAGCTATCATCAATTTAAAAAAAAATCCTTTAAATAGAAACTCCATTGCTGAATTATTTTGCCTTTGGTCATCCGAAACTGGATTTCCAAAAGGATGCACTTTAAACCATGTCAATTTCATTATGGTTTTCTCTGATGGAAACCTACAAGACAAATACATTTAATCAGATTTACATTGCTCACTATTTTTGATCATTCTTAGTTGATCTTTATGTACCAATATTGTTCTGTTTTTCTTTTTTCCTTTGATTTTGTACACTAATGGTCCAATTTGTTCCACTACTTCAAAAGGGCCTTGCCAGTTGTTAGCCCATGGTCCTTCAGTTTGGAATGTTTTTGCCAGTACTTTGGTTCCACAGGGAAGGTTTTCTTCAGCTGGTAATATTGGCATCTTTTTCCATAGATGAAATGCTTGCTCCCTTGCATTATAATCACATATACTAGTAAGTTGTTTTAGTCATTCTTGATGTTTGCTGATTTTTAGCATGGGCCTACCATTAGATAAATCTGGGTCAAATGGTAATTGTATAGGCATTTTACGGCCTGTCATTATTTCATATGGGGAAATACGTGTTTTGCTGTTTGGTGTTGCTTGAATACACATTAAAATACCAGGCAAATGATGTACCCATGTATTGCCCTTTTCCAAGCATGCCTTTTTTAGACGTTCTTTAAACATCTGGTTATTACGTTCTACAATGCCATTAGATTGTGGATGGTATGTTACATGAAACCTTTGCTGTATGCCTAACAAATTACACATTTGTTTAATGAGATCACTAATAAACTGTGGGCCATTGTCTGACTCTATGGCCAGTGGCCATCCCCAATGACAGAAAATATTTTTCCATAAGGCTTCTGCTGTTGCCTTTGCTGTCATGGTTTTGGTAGGAATTGCTTCTACCCATTTTGAAAAGACGTCCACTACTACTAGTAGATACCTGTAATCTCCCTTTGTTGTTGGTAATGGACCTGCATAATCTATTTGAACTGCATACCATGGCCCATCTGCTGGCTGTACTCAATGTAACTGAGGCTTTTTGCTTTTAGAATTCACCCGCAGACAGATTAAACATTCTTCTACAATCAGCTTGCAGATCTTTTTTAAATTTGGGTTCCAATACTTTTCTTTTACAACTGCCCATAACTTATCAGTTCCTATATGGCCCAGTATTTAGTGATTTAAGTTGACCAAATGGCGTGCCAACTGAAACAGTACATACGGCAACTGAAACCCTTTGAAAGTTGTGTATGCATAGTACTCCTTTGGTGGTATACCTGCTAATCTGCATTGATCAGTTTCTTCTTTTAAGCCCTGTTGTTTTTGTATATTTACAAGGTCTTTTTCTATTGACTCTTCATCTAACTTTTTTATGACAATAACTTCTATACTGGCATACTCATATTCTAGAAGTTTGTTTCCATTTTGTGCTGCTTGTTTTGCCAAAGTATCAGCTAACACATTTAACCAGTAAGTTTCACTGGTTGGCTTTTGATGTGCTTTTAGTTTTAAGATGCTATACTGTCCTTGTTGTTTTGACATTGTTATAACTTTATATATGTCTTTTAATACTTCAGCATGCCGTAATGGTTTACCTACACTATCCACAAATCCTCGCCTTAGACCAGGTTTCCATATGCAGTCTTAAAGAATTTATTATGTAAGCACTAGCTGAAAAAATGTTAACAGGATTGTAATACTTTAGCACAAACAAAACTGCCTCCAGTTCAGCTCTTTGAGCTGACATATGCCCTGGTAAAGAACAGAAAGACACTGCAACCAAGTAACTCTGGAAAAACGAAGTCAGCTTAAACCCAGCAGCAAATTATGAGACTCCACAAGTTGTTTTTAGCGCTTTCATTCACTTTAATCTTCTGTGAACTTCCTCAGAAACAACTTCGCCATCCATACACCTGTTTAAGTACTATTCAATCACAATTAATTTACATACATAATTGATGGCAATGAATAAAATTTAAAGACATACCATAAAAAATTACTGAAAACTATATATAGTACATATGAACTCTTAAAACATTCTAAATAAATACTTCTCAAGTATATGTTTAACACTAATATAACTATATCATTTGAATATGTGATATCACAATAAAAATTATGAATTAATTTCCAGGAAACATCTCATATTTATAGTTTCATTGAGACCTGGAAATTTGCCAGCTCCTAAAAATATTTGCCAAAAGGACTCTTTACATTCTAATAAAAGTTTGAAATTACCACCAAATGTTACACTATTTACACTATCTAAAACAGCAAATGTAAACTTTTTAAATTCATTACAAATGATAGAATGCCTTGCTAATGCATTATTTGTGTCTTTTATCTTTATAGCCAAAACGTGTTCACTAATTCTGACTTTCAAGGCTCTTGTGGTCATTCCCACATAATAACTTGGACATGTTTGGCACTGAGCAAAATAAATAACCATAGTACTGTGACATGTAAAATACTGTTTTGACCAATGTGTTGTTCGTAAATGCTTAAAGTGTACAAAAGATGAATTAGTGATGTATCTACACTGTTTACAACAGTGGCAAGAAAAGGTGCCTTTAGTTTGTATGACACCTGTTCTATTTGTAGTACATCTGTTTTCCTTTTTCTCAAGTATACTTTTTAGATTAACTACTTTTTTGAAAGTGAACATTGGTTTAATGCCTAAAATGTTCGCTAAATCTTGGTTACCCAAGATAATCTTCCAGTTATTTACAATAATGTCTTTAATAAGCCACATCTCATTAGAAATGGGTAGCAAAAAGGAACCACTAAATTCCTTATTGTTCTTAGTTGTTACTTCTGTGACCAGTGACCCTACTGTTAAAATAGGCCTTGCTGTGGTCTCACGAAGAAATGTTACTTCTCTTTCTATTGTTTTTAACCATGCCAACTTATAACCTCTATTGACAAAAAATCCCCTTAGATTATTTGTTTCACTCAGAAAAATCTCATTATCAGATGTCAACCTGCTTAGACGAATGTATTGACCCTTTATAACCCCTTTCTTCATGTGGTAAGGGTGTATACTGTTTTTGTGCAAATACTGATTTGCAAATGTAGGTTTTCTATATATGGAACTTGAAAATGTTTTAAGTACATTGTCATAACTTAAATGTAAATCCAAAAAATTGATGTTAGTTCCAAATTCACCAACAGTGAATGTTAGACAATTTGTAGTGTTGTTCAAATAATGAACAAAGTCATGAAATTCCTGTAAGGTACCATTCCATAGAAAAAACAGATCATCTATGTATCTGGTGTAAAAGATGATCTTGTCTTTGTAAATAGAATTTGCCACAAAAGTGTTTTCCCATTGTGCCATAGTCAGATTTGCATAGGCCGGAGCTACCCTTGCCCCCATTGCCACACCCGAAACTTGCCTATAAAATTTATCATTGAATTTGAAAAAGTTGTTTTGTAATACACATTCCATAAGACTACAAATGGTGTTAACCTTAATATTACTTAAATTTGTGTTAGCAACCAAATATTGTCTTAAATGTTCAATTCCAAATTCATGATCAAACCTGTTTGATCCCCCTTTTAGGCCAATTATCTCAGCCCCCAAATGTAAGACAGAAAATATCTCAATTTGGTTAGATTACACTTTGAATCCAATAGTACAATGTTCTAAATATTATTTAAAAGACTCTTGGCATCTATTGGAACAGCTTAGAGAATTACAACCTCTGACATCTGAATTCTTTCTTGCTTCCTTGGATGTACAATCTTTACACACTTGTATTGATCATGAATTTGGAATTGAACATTTAAGACAATATTTGGTTGCTAACACAAATTTAAGTAATATTAAGGTTAACACCATTTGTAGTCTTATGGAATGTGTATTACAAAACAACTTTTTCAAATTCAATGATAAATTTTATAGGCAAGTTTCGGGTGTGGCAATGGGGGCAAGGGTAGCTCCGGCCTATGCAAATCTGACTATGGCACAATGGGAAAACACTTTCGTGGCAAATTCTATTTACAAAGACAAGATCATCTTTTACACCAGATACATAGATGATCTGTTTTTTCTATGGAATGGTACCTTACAGGAATTTCATGACTTTGTTCATTATTTGAACAACACTACAAATTGTCTAACATTCACTGTTGCTGAATTTGGAACTAACATCAATTTTTTGGATTTACATTTAAGTTATGACAATGTACTTAAAACATTTTCAAGTTCCATATATAGAAAACCTACATTTGCAAATCAGTATTTGCACAAAAACAGTATACACCCTTACCACATGAAGAAAGGGGTTATAAAGGGTCAATACATTCATCTAAGCAGGTTGACATCTGATAATGAGATTTTTCTGAGTGAAACAAATAATCTAAGGGGATTTTTTGTCAATAGAGGTTATAAGTTGGCATGGTTAAAAACAATAGAAAGAGAAGTAACATTTCTTCGTGAGACCACAGCAAGGCCTATTTTAACAGTAGGGTCACTGGTCACAGAAGTAACAACTAAGAACAATAAGGAATTTAGTGGTTCCTTTTTGCTACCCATTTCTAATGAGATGTGGCTTATTAAAGACATTATTGTAAATAACTGGAAGATTATCTTGGGTAACCAAGATTTAGCGAACATTTTAGGCATTAAACCAATGTTCACTTTCAAAAAAGTAGTTAATCTAAAAAGTATACTTGAGAAAAAGGAAAACAGATGTACTACAAATAGAACGGGTGTCATACAAACTAAAGGCACCTTTTCTTGCCACTGTTGTAAACAGTGTAGATACATCACTAATTCATCTTTTGTACATTTTAAGCATTTACGAACAACACATTGGTCAAAACAGTATTTTACATGTCAGAGTACTATGGTTATTTATTTTGCTCAGTGCCAAACATGTCCAAGTTATTATGTGGGAATGACCACAAGAGCCTTGAAAGTCAGAATTAGTGAACACATTTTGGCTATAAAGAAAAAAGACACAAATAATGCATTAGCAAGGCATTCTATCATTTGTAATGAATTTAAAAAGTTTACATTTGCTGTTCTAGATAGTGTAAATAGTGTAACATTTGGTGGTAATTTCAAACTTTTATTAGAATGTAAAGAGTCCTTTGGCAAATATTTTTAGGAGCTGACAAATTTCCAGGTCTCAATGAAACTATAAATATGAGATGTTTCCTGGAAATGAATTCATAATTTTTATTGTGATATCACATATTCAAATGATATAGTTATATTAGTGTTAAACATATACTTGAGAAGTATTTATTTAGGATGTTTTAAGAGTTCATATGTACTATATATAGTTTTCAGTAATTTTTATGGTATATCTTTAAATTTTATTCATTGCCATCAATTATGTATGTAAATTAATTGTGATTGAATAGTACTTAAACAGGTGTATGGATGGTGAAGTTGTTTCTGAGGAAGTTCACAGAAGATTAAAGTGAATGAAAGCGCTAAAACAACTTGTGGAGTCTCATAATTTGCTGCTGGGTTTAAGCTGACCGCGTTTTCCAGAGTTACTTGGTTGCAGTGTCTTTCTGTTCTTTGAAGTTTTGTATGCGTTTTCAGCTTTTTACCTTTGGCTAGAATTATGTCACAAGACCCGTTGATGGATTTATCCACCCATCCAGTTCCAGAAGGATTTATGCATTTTTCTGAACAGCTAACAAGTGTTATTACTACAGCAATTCAAAAGGGTATCGAAAATGCTTCCAAACCAGGTACTTTTTCATTCGGTGAGGGAAGTCAAAATGCGAACACCCGTAATCGTGGTTATTTGGCCAGCACACAGGATAACGGAAGTGCCAGCAAGTCGCAAGATGTTCCTTTCGTGGGTCTGAGTAGTGTGGTGGAATATATCGCAAAAGATGCAGAAAACCCTTTTGAAAATATCCAGGACATTGAAATTGCTGACGAAGTAAGTAACACGGTGGATTCTGATTTTCAGAATCAAAAAAGCTGTAAACAAAGTATCTATGAGCTTGAAAGACTAACTTTTAAACATGTAAAGCTAGATTTGGAAATCTGTTATCTTGCTGAGTGTGTCAAGCGCAAGTGTGTCCCACAAGGTCTTTGCTACAGTAAATTTCCAAACTGTGTAGCATTTGGGGACAGTTTGTATGAAGAACTGACTGGTTTATTTAACGACTTTGGACTAAAATTGATGACGGCTTTGATTAATCATTATACAAAGCAGCTACAAGTCTTAAAACAACAAATGACTGATTTAGACTCTAAAATTAAGAACTTTGCTTGTTTTTCTACTTTTACGAGTTTGTACTCCAGCATTACTGCTAGAGCAGACCGCAAAGAGCGATGATCATTTCAAGAAAGCAAAGAAATTAAAAAGGGACATTACAGCATATGCTAACAAAAAAGCTTATGTTTTGGTATCACATGTTGACACAGAATATATGCATGATACTAATTGTAATAACAAGCATATTGTGGATTCAAATGACAAAAGAAATGTGTCTGGCTCTAATAGTAGGTTGAGCAATAATGGTGGGGCAAATAATATCGAAGCCCCTATCTTAGATAATTGTAATAACTGTGACAGGAATGGTCAGGTTGCTAGTGCATCTAACAATGATAGTCACACAGTTTCTAATAATACCACAAATGCGGACAATAACTGTGGTGACAATGGATCCAATGGAGGTCCTTTTTTAGTCGACAAACAGGGGAACAAACATGAGCCAACTTGAAACAAAGTGGTTCAGAACAAACCCAAGGGAAGGCTGAGAAACAGAAAGAGATGGTAGGGGCAGTTCCCTTAAATTCATATGAAATACAGATACACAACTTGTCAAATATGGAAATTTCTGAAGAGACTACTAGTCTCTTAGAGAAAGGTTTGTCTTTTATTCCTTCCAATCATTTTAATAAGACAAAAACCATAATAGATTTCAGATTAACACTTAGGAAATTAAATCTTAAATACATTATGAAAGACATTACAACAATCTCTACACAAGAAGGTCCCAAGAAAGCTAGTACCTTTAATCCATCATTAGTGGGCACACTTCAAGTTTTTCAAAACATATGTGAGGAAGCTATGAGAAACATAAATGCCACTAGCTTTCCTGAGAATTTAAGTGAGCCAGAGTTAACGGCTCTGAAAAACTTAAAAGACAACACGGACATAAGAATTATGAAGGCTGACAAGGGGGGCAAAATAGTAATTATGGAAAATTCACAATATATAAACTCAATGGAAGCTTTGTTAATGGACAACCATGTCTATCAAGAAGTAGATACTAAGATGATACAAAAAAGTTTTTTAAGATTAGATAATACTTTATTTGATATGTTTAGTCAAGATGAAATAGACTATGCAACATATAGTTTCCTATTAGTTGAATTTCCTAAAATGGGAAACATGTTTGGTATCCCAAAACTACAAAAAAACCTGTTTGATCCCCCTTTTAGGCCAATTATCTCAGCCCCCAAATGTAAGACAGAAAATATCTCCATTTGGTTAGATTACACTTTGAATCCAATAGTACAACGTTCTAAATATTATTTAAAAGACTCTTGGCATCTATTGGAACAGCTTAGAGAATTACAACCTCTGACATCTGAATTCTTTCTTGCTTCCTTGGATGTACAATCTTTATACACTTGTATTGATCATGAATTTGGAATTGAACATTTAAGACAATATTTGGTTGCTAACACAAATTTAAGTAATATTAAGGTTAACACCATTTGTAGTCTTATGGAATGTGTATTACAAAACAACTTTTCAAATTCAATGATAAATTTTATAGGCAAGTTTGGTGTGGCAATGGGGGCAAGGGTAGCTCCGGCCTATGCAAATCTGACTATGGCACAATGGGAAAACACTTTCGTGGCAAATTCTATTTACAAAGACAAGATCATCTTTTACACCAGATACATAGATGATCTGTTTTTTCTATGGAATGGTACCTTACAGGAATTTCATGACTTTGTTCATTATTTGAACAACACTACAAATTGTCTAACATTCACTGTTGGTGAATTTGGAACTAACATCAATTTTTTGGATTTACATTTAAGTTATGACAATGTACTTAAAAATTTTCAAGTTCCATATATAGAAAACTTACATTTGCAAATCAGTATTTGCACAAAACAGTATACACCCTTACCACATGAAGAAAGGGGTTATAAAGGGTCAATACATTCGTCTAAGCAGGTTGACATCTGATAATGAGATTTTTCTGAGTGAAACAAATAATCTAAGGGATTTTTGTCAATAGAGGTTATAAGTTGGCATGGTTAAAAACAATAGAAAGAGAAGTAACATTTCTTCGTGAGACCACAGCAAGGCCTATTTTAACAGTAGGGTCACTGGTCACAGAAGTAACAACTAAGAACAATAAGGAATTTAGTGGTTCCTTTTTGCTACCCATTTCTAATGAGATGTGGCTTATTAAAGACATTATTGTAAATAACTGGAAGATTATCTTGGGTAACCAAGATTTAGCGAACATTTTAGGCATTAAACCAATGTTCACTTTCAAAAAAGTAGTTAATCTAAAAAGTATACTTGAGAAAAAGGAAAACAGATGTACTACAAATAGAACGGGTGTCATACAAACTAAAGGCACCTTTTCTTGCCACTGTTGTAAACAGTGTAGATACATCACTAATTCATCTTTTGTACACTTTAAGCATTTACGAACAACACATTGGTCAAAACAGTATTTTACATGTCACAGTACTATGGTTGTTTATTTTGCTCAGTGCCAAACATGTCCAAGTTATTATGTGGGAATGACCACAAGAGCCTTGAAAGTCAGAATTAGTGAACACATTTTGGCTATAAAGAAAAAAAGACACAAATAATGCATTAGCAAGGCATTCTATCATTTGTAATGAATTTAAAAAGTTTACATTTGCTGTTCTAGATAGTGTAAATAGTGTATTATACCATGACCCCCCCCCAAAACGTGCACGCTGATTGGCCAGCGTGTTATAATCGAAGTTATACTAATGGAAAAGGTCCGGCCGGACTTTTTCCATTAGTATAACTTCGTCGCTATGTTAATGGTTTTAACATAGCGAGCTTTAAAAAGCGGAGATCTCCGTTGCTTATTTTAAAAGCTGTCTCATGTTAAACCATTTAGCATAGATCTCCGTTGCTTTATGTTAAATGAGTTTAACAAGTTTAAAATAAGCAACGGACATCTCCATTGCTTATTTTAAAACTGTCTCGCCATGTTAAACTCATTTAACATAGAGAGACTAAAAAGCAACAGAGATCTTGCTTTCTCCGCTGCTTTTGCCCACTCTGATGCACTGCCAGACATCTGCGGAAGGGCAGTAAACAGGTATTATATTATGCCATTATTTAAGAAAAGTAATAGTTTCTTTTCTTAAATAATGTCATGATATTTAGCACGAACCACGCCTGGGTGTGGTGAGCTCCACGGTTGGGTTGTTGTTTTGGCTTCGCCTCGAAACCAAGCCTTCGGGACCAAACCACGCCAACCGTTACCCAGGCGCACACCCAAGTTACATTGGTGGTAATTTCAAACTTTTATTAGAATGTAAAGAGTCCTTTTGGCAAATATTTTTAGGAGCTGACAAATTTCCAGGTCTCAATGAAACTATAAATATGAGATGTTTCCTGGAAATGAATTCATAATTTTTATTGTGATATCACATATTCAAATGATATAGTTATATTAGTGTTAAACATATACTTGAGAAGTATTTATTTAGGATGTTTTAAGAGTTCATATGTACTATATATAGCTTTTAGTAATTTTTTATGGTATGTCTTTAAATTTTATTCATTGCCATCAATTATGTATGTAAATTAATTGTGATTGAATAGTACTTAAACAGGTGTATGGATGGTGAAGTTGTTTCTGAGGAAGTTCACAGAAGATTAAAGTGAATGAAAGCTAAAACAACTTGTGGAGTCTCATAATTTGCTGCTGGGTTTAAGCTGACTTCGTTTTTCCAGAGTTACTTGGTTGCAGTGTCTTTCTGTTCTTTGAAGTTTTTGTGCGTTTTCAGCTTTTTACCTTTGGCTAGAATTATGTCACAAGACCCGTTGATGGATTTATCCACCCATCCAGTTCCAGAAGGATTTATGCATTTTTCTGAACAGCTAACAAGTGTTATTACTACAGCAATTCAAAAGGGTATCGAAAATGCTTCCAAACCAGGTACTTTTCCATTCGGTGAGGGAAGTCAAAATGCTAACACCGTAATCGTGGTTATTTGGCCAGCACACAGGATAACGGAAGTGCCAGCAAGTCGCAAGACGTTCCTTTCGTGGGTCCGAGTAGTGTGGTGGAATATATCGCAAAAGATGCAGAAAACCCTTTTGAAAATATCCAGGACATTGAAATTGCTGACGTTGTAAGTAACACGGTGGATTCTGATTTTCAGAATCAAAAAAGCTGTAAACAAAGTATCTATGAGCTTGAAAGACTAACTTTTAAACATGTAAACCTAGATTTGGAAATCTGTTATCTTGCTGAGTGTGTCAAGCGCAAGTGTGTCCCACAAGGTCTTTGCTACAGTAAATTTCCAAACTGTGTAGCATTTGGGGACAGTTTGTATGAAGAACTGACTGGTTTATTTAACGACTTTGGACTAAAATTGATGACGGCTTTGATTAATCATTATACAAAGCAGCTACAAGTCTTAAAACAACAAATGACTGATTTAGACTCTAAAATTAAGAACTTTGCTTGTTTTTCTACTTTTACGAGTTTGTACTCCAGCATTACTGCTAGAGCAGACCGGCAAAGAGCGATGATCATTTCAAGAAAGCAAAAGAAATTAAAAAGGGACATTACAGCATATGCTAACAAAAAAGCTTATGTTTTGGTATCACATGTTGACACAGAATATATGCATGATACTAATTGTAATAACAAGCATATTGTGGATTCAAATGACAAAAGAAATGTGTCTGGCTCTAATAGTAGGTTGAGCAATAATGGTGGGGCAAATAATATCGAAGCCCCTATCTTAGATAATTGTAATAACTGTGACAGGAATGGTCAGGTTGCTAGTGCATCTAACAATGATAGTCACACAGTTTCTAATAATACCACAAATACGGACAATAACTGTGGTGACAATGGATCCAATGGAGGTCCTTTTTTAGTCGACAAACAGGGGAACAAAGTGGGCCAACTTGGAACAAAGTGGTTCAGAACAAACCCAAGGGAAGGCTGAGAAACAGAAAGAGATGGTAGGGGCAGTTCCCTTAAATTCATATGAAATACAGATACACAACTTGTCAAATATGGAAATTTCTGAAGAGACTACTAGTCTCTTACAGAAAGGTTTGTCTTTATTCCTTCCAATCATTTTAATAAGACAAAACCATAATAGATTTCAGATTAACACTTAGGAAATTAAACCTTAAATACATTATGAAAGACATTACAACAATCTCTACACAAGAAGGTCCCAAGAAAGCTAGTACCTTTAATCCATCATTAGTGGGCACACTTCAAGTTTTTCAAAACATATGTGAGGAAGCTATGAGAAACATAAATGCCACTAGCTTTCCTGAGATTTTAAGTGAGCCAGAGTTAATGGCTCTGAAAAACTTAAAAGACAACACGGACATAAGAATTATGAAGGCTGACAAGGGGCAAAATAGTAATTATGGAAAATTCACAATATATAAACTCAATGGAAGCTTTGTTAATGGACAAACATGCCTATCAAGAAGTAAATACTAAGATGATACAAAAAAGTTTTTTAAGATTAGATACTACTTTATTTGATATGTTTAGTCAAGATGAAATAGACTATGCAACATATAGTTTCCTATTAGTTGAATTTCCTAAAATGGGAAACATGTTTGGTATCCCAAAACTACAAAAAAAACCTGTTTGATCCCCCTTTTAGGCCAATTATCTCAGCCCCCAAATGTAAGACAGAAAATATCTCCATTTGGTTAGATTACACTTTGAATCCAATAGTACAACGTTCTAAATATTATTTAAAAGACTCTTGGCATCTATTGGAACAGCTTAGAGAATTACAACCTCTGACATCTGAATTCTTTCTTGCTTCCTTGGATGTACAATCTTTATACACTTGTATTGATCATGAATTTGGAATTGAACATTTAAGACAATATTTGGTTGCTAACACAAATTTAAGTAATATTAAGGTTAACACCATTTGTAGTCTTATGGAATGTGTATTACAAAACAACTTTTTCAAATTCAATGATAAATTTTATAGGCAAGTTTCGGGTGTGGCAATGGGGGCAAGGGTAGCTCCGGCCTATGCAAATCTGACTATGGCACAATGGGAAAACACTTTTGTGGCAAATTCTATTTACAAAGACAAGATCATCTTTTACACCAGATACATAGATGATCTGTTTTTTCTATGGAATGGTACCTTACAGGAATTTCATGACTGTTCATTATTTGAACAACACTACAAATTGTCTAACATTCACTGTTGGTGAATTTGGAACTAACATCAATTTTTTGGATTTACATTTAAGTTATGACAATGTACTTAAAAATTTTCAAGTTCCATATATAGAAAACCTACATTTGCAAATCAGTATTTGCACAAAAACAGTATACACCCTTACCACATGAAGAAAGGGGTTATAAAGGGTCAATACATTTGTCTAAGCAGGTTGACATCTGATAATGAGATTTTTCTGAGTGAAACAAATAATCTAAGGGGATTTTTTGTCAATAGAGGTTATAAGTTGGCATGGTTAAAACAATAGAAAGAGAAGTAACATTTCTTCGTGAGACCACAGCAAGGCCTATTTTAACAGTAGGGTCACTGGTCACAGAAGTAACAACTAAGAACAATAAGGAATTTAGTGGTTCCTTTTGCTACCCATTTCTAATGAGATGTGGCTTATTAAAGACATTATTGTAAATAACTGGAAGATTATCTTGGGTAACCAAGATTTAGCTTAACATTTTAGGCATTAAACCAATGTTCACTTTCAAAAAGTAGTTAATCTAAAAAGTATACTTGAGAAAAGGAAAACAGATGTACTACAAATAAACGGGTGTCATACAAACTAAAGGCACCTTTTCTTGCCACTGTTGTAAACAGTGTAGATACATCACTAATTCATCTTTTGTACACTTTAAGCATTTACGAACACATTGGTCAAAACAGTATTTTACATGTCACAGTACTATGGTTGTTTATTTTGCTCAGTGCCAAACATGTCCAAGTTATTATGTGGGAATGACCACAAGAGCCTTGAAAGTCAGAATTAGTGAACACATTTTGGCTATAAAGAAAAAAGACACAAATAATGCATTAGCAAGGCATTCTATCATTTGTAATGAATTTAAAAAGTTTACATTTGCTGTTCTAGATAGTGTAAATAGTGTAACATTTGGTGGTAATTTCAAACTTTTATTAGAATGTAAAGAGTCCTTTTGGCAAATATTTTTAAAATATGCCCTGGTAACTTGATTAGTGCTGGAGAACCCAGTTGTGGATTATCTGGAACTATGGCAAATCCTGTCCAGTATCTGCCTAGGTCCCAATATTGTGCTCCATCCACAAAGATGGATGGCTTAAAGTGATCAAAATCTGATTCTAAAGATTGCACATCAGGCGACATTATCTTTTCTAAACAGATATGCTGTTTTCATTCGTATACCATGTGGTTTGACAAATAGTATTTGTCCCCTGTCTGTATAGTAATAGTTTTGATTCCAAAAAGTGCCATCCATTTTGCAAAAACTACCTGACTAATACCATCTGTAATTTTATTAATTTCAAAATTGTCTATCAGAGCTTTTACTGCTTGATGTGGTGTTTGTACTATAATGCTGGAAAATACGGTCAAATATTCAGTTTGTTTAATACCCCAGTAAATGGCTAATAATTGCTGTATACATGGATGGTAGCCCAGTTCAACTGGAGTCATCTTCCTGCTAAAGAAAGTGACTGGGCGTAATGTTTTTTTCCATTCTGTTGTTGCTACCATGTGGCCATTCCTGTAGTAGTACCACAGACAGTGTTTTTTTCCCCTGCTGCTGCTTGTAGCACAAACGGTAACATTGGTGTGGGTGCTATTAATTCTGTAGCTTGTGCTAGTTTTACTTTTATTTGTGAAAATGCCTCTTCTTCATGAGATCCCCACTCTAAAAAGGTGGAGTTCTTTTGTTCCTGTAACATTTTGTATAGGGAAGCAGCCACAGCTGCATAATCTTTTATAAATTCCCTATTGTAATTCATGATTCCCATGAATTTATGTAAGTCTGCTATAGTCAGTGGCTTTTCCATTTGTAAAATGCCTTGTACATGTATAGGGCAAGGAGACCTTCCTTTAGGTTTTATAATAGTACCTAGAAACTTGACTTCTTGTAACATAAACTGAATTTTTTCACTTTTAACCTTAAACCCTGCTTGCTGTAGAGTATGAAAAACTCTCTTAAGAATCTGTACATGCTTCTCTACTGTTTCTGACTGAATTAAAATATCATCAGTGTAATGTATTACTGAATCATCCTTTTCCAAATGTTGTAGAATGGATCCTACTGACTGATGAAAAATAACTGGACTGTTTTGAAACCCTTGTGGTAACCTTGCCATGACATATTGCTGGTTTTTAAATGTAAAGGCAAATCTTGGCCAATCTTTTTTCCTGAGTGGTACTGCAAAAAAGCCATTTGCTAAATCTATTACTGTAAACCACTTACTTTGTGGCTTAATATGTGCAGCCAGCTCTGGGACTCCTGGAATCAAATGTGCTCTAGGAGTAGTATATTGATTAACCTTCTGTAAATCAATAACAAGATGATAACTACCATCTTTTTTCTTAACTGGCCAGATTGGTGAATTTGTAGGACTGTTGCCTTTTTGTATAATCCCTTCTTTTTCCCATTCTGCAATACTTTTCCATTTGTTCTTCTGCTTCTCTAGGAATGTTATATTTTTTTGAAAAGGTGGTATATAGTCCTGATCACTTCCTACCCCTACTGGTCTTTCTATTTTCACACAATCACTGGGACCCTTGGACCACAGATTTGGGAATTGCTGTTGTAAATGCTTCCAGACATCCTCACTGTCTGCATTTACATAGCCTGTAGGTTTTTCAGGTTTGTCAGGTAGAGAGATTGCATAGCAACCTGTACTTTGCTCTTCCTCTCTTTGTTGTTTGTCTCCCATCCACAGAATTTCATTAGGTAAATCAATTACTATGCCCAAAGACCCTAGAATGTCCATACCAATAATGGTATTTGAGCAAGATGGATGCATTAAAAATGCACCCTTCCATGTTTATCCCTCTTGACTAAACTTTATGTCCACATTTTGGCTACTCATTGCATAGCATCCTGTGCCATTAAATGCTGAAATGCAAACCTTTTTTATAGGATTTGCTGGTAACTGTCTGTTTGTGACAGATACTGCTGCTCCAGTGTCTAAGACATTTGTCCACAATGACCCCTCTACCCACATATCAATCAGCGGTCGTCCATCTCGACCCTTTTTAAAGGTAGTCAGGAAAGATACCAGAGTGGGGGGGGGGGTCACATCCCTATTGTAAGGAAATCCACTCATCCTCTCCTTTATTATCAAATGCAATATGACACACCTCATGTTTTTGCTTGTCATCTTCCTCTGTGTCTGAATGATCTACATATTTAGGTTTTTCAATCTCTTTTTTTAACTGTTGCTTAGCTATTCCTTCTGCCGGTTCTATCAAATGTTTTGGATTTACAGGTGAAACTGTTTGAAAATCTACAGGGCATACTTCCCCTTTTCCTGTATATTGATGGCTCTTATAACTGTCTTTACCAATATTGTAAGGTTTTTGTACATAATATTGCTTTTCTGACTTTTCTTGTAAATTGTTTTGCTCTCTTTTTGGAAACACCCCCTGTTCTTCCTTCTTTTTGGCCAGGCTTTGTAATGATCACAATTTTGCTTAACATGTCCTATTTTTTTACAAAAGAAGCATGTTGGTATCTTTTGCTCATTACCTGTGCTTGATCCTGGTACTACATACATAGAGGCAGGAGCTGGTGCTGCTGATGCAGCTCTTTCTGCTGGTGATTGGTCACACCACCTTTGCCTTCCCCTGTTTTTTGCCTCACCAATTATTTCAAATGGCTCACTATTATCTTCAAATGCAAAGATATGGTGTGAGTATAATGTCCCATCATCGGCCATAGTCCGTCCCCTCATTAGTTTTTGTACCAAATGAGTGAGGGTATCAGAATTTTCTTCATAGATACATTTAATATCCCCAGGAACCCCTTTGACTTGTTCTAAAAAGCAATGTATTAGCTGTTTTTGCATTTCTCTTTTTCCCATGTATCTGTCTGTTTTTTTATATATGAGTTGAAAGGCAAGCCTAAAATGTTCATTTTGTTCCATTAATTTATCTGTGATAGTAATTTTAAAATTAATAATTTGGCTGTGAGAGGCTGCCCTTGTGTAAATGCCATTAAAATGTCTGTTATACGTCCTACTTTAGTGTTTAACTGATAATCATCTTGTTTTAATTGAATGAAAGTTTTAAAACATTTGGGAATGAAAATCCAGAAACATCTAAGTAATGCATCTGTCCAAATATCCAATCCTGCTGTATATGCCACCCATTCTTCAAATGCAAGCATGTTATAAAATATTCCTTTTTTATCATTCCAATGTGGTAAACTCTGTAATAATCTAGACTGTGTATATAAATCTGTAGTGGTTCCCTGTCCTTGTTCTATAATTTGGACTGGTTTTGTGTTTTTTAATGCTTCCTTAAGCTGAGATATCAAAATAGTATTTTGGAGGTTAGTGTCTGTTAATTCATCTAATTCTTTTTCCTTTTCTTTCAGGTGCTGTTTAAGGTCTGTCATTTCTACCTGTAATTGTTTAAGGGAGGTATGATACCTGTTATTAGATTCCTCTGTTGACTGCAGGGCTCTTATGCACTTTTGACAGAGATCTTGGATGTCATTTCTGAACTTTTTAAACTCACTTTGTTTTTCTTTTAAAACTGTAAATTCTTCTGTCAATGTATCATACGCTTTGTTTCTGTCCTTATCTGTATGTGTAGCCGTGGCATCATTCCATGCTTGTACACATGGCCGGCCTTAGGCATAGGCCAACTAGGTGGCTGCCTAGGGTGCCGGTCTAGCAGGGGCGCTTTTCCAGTATTTATTTGGTGTATGTAGACCAGGATGGGGGCACCAGGTAATGTGTTGAGGGGAGCCGTGGAGCCCTTTTACCTAGGGCACCAGTTGACCTAGGGCCGGTCCTGCTTGTACATCATTTTTAAAGGGAGTTACAAGATCTACAGGGGACTCTGTCAATAACAGATTTGACTGCTGTTGTAATTCAGAGATTAATGTACTGACAGGACATAACTGCTTTACATCTGGATATAATGAAAACTCTTTAGCCTTAGTTAATTCTGTATCATGAACAGATCTGTCTTCACAATCTAATTTTTTAGCAATATCATGCAATACTTTTTTATGGCATAATACACAAAATGCAGTTTCTCTTGAATCACACAATAAACATTTACTATGATATACTTCATTTTTTTGTTGCAAATACCAATCAAATGTTACAATCCACTTACATAATGCCTGTATGTCAACCTGCCCTAATAAGGTTTTACACTTACTAATGTGCTGTGTATACCAACATTGCAATTTGCTCCATATTTTATCTAGTTGTTCTGTTACATTGAGTAAAACTTGACTTACATTTGCTGGAATTCTGTCTAATAGCATCCATACTAAAATGTGACACAGAAAAAAAGTCTTACCAGTGAGCAAAAAAACAGGTGATCAGGCTGTTATTGCAAATTGCTGGAAATTTTTCAAAGTCACTCGAGAAGCTGGTGAAGCACAACAGGCAACAGACTACTGGGCAAAGTAGATATCCACCTTTTCTTGGAGAATTTATGACACTGCAACTTTCCTGCACTGCAGGCTCAATCTGGATTCAGACATCTGAAAAAAATCTTTACTGCTGCAAGCTGCATAAACTGGAGTACCTCTGTTTAGGATTTACACATACATGCAAATGTTAGTTACTACAATTTGACTGAAGTGACCCTCTGCAGGGCTTACCCTTCCCTCTGTGTTCAAATGCAGGCTAGCTTGCCATTTACTTCTTATATAGTACAGATGATGTGAGAAAGATAACATTTACCTTGGGACAAATGTGTCCCTACCAAT
The DNA here is from genome assembly GCF_019279795.1 of Protopterus annectens. Lineage (NCBI taxonomy): Eukaryota > Metazoa > Chordata > Ceratodontiformes > Protopteridae > Protopterus > Protopterus annectens. The sequence goes on from NC_056725.1 coordinate 788,033,225, forward strand.
ACCCCTAACATAAATGGATTTAATACAGACTTTATATATAGTTTTAGTTAAACACACACCCTCTTGGCTTTGGAAAGATACTGCCTTGATGGCGCAAACGCTGACACATTTGTTCTTGTGCAAATGCTGATAAGTGCAGAAAAGCATATTTTTAAGGAAACACCTTGTGGATAAACTTTCTTAGAAAAGCATATTTTTAAACTTTCTTAGAAAAGCATGTTTTTCAAGGAAACACCGTGTGGATAAACACATGTCCTGTTGTCCATTCTTTAAAGAAAGCAGATTAGGTTTATTTCTGATATATCCTGTTTTTTTTTTTTTTTTACATTCTTGCCAAGTCTGTAAAAAGTCAGCTTTCTTGATGTGTGCAATACACTCATAAGCAAGTTCCTTATTTTTTAAGCCACAGTTATTTAGTATGAATGCTAATCACATATTGCTAAACTTTATTTCTACATTTAAGCAAGCTTTATCTTATTCCTTATTTATGTTGCATATTTGTAGCAAAGTTACTTTCAACCTTAGTATATTGTTGAGCACACTCTAACACAGGCCTCTTGTGTTTATTGCTGTACTGTCTGTAATAGTGGCAGCACTATTAGTTTCTTAGCATATATTGCACTATAGTAGTACAGGTATTAATGTATTCCTGTGATTCTTGTTTTTTCTCCGGTGATCATGATAGTGGGAATGTGGGCCTTTTGCCACCTGATGTCAGTGTATCTGCAGACTCTGTTAATGATAATGATGATGGTGGTCAAACTGAGGCACAGTTAGTGGATGCAGTGTTGCATCTGACACAGAGGTTGACATACAGCTATCCCATGCATTTCCATTGGACACAGCCAGTAAGCCTAAGCCTACCCAGCCCACTAAGCCCACAGATATTGGACAGGTGGAGCACTAGGACATTGATCAGGGAAGTATAACTACTATGTCTGCAGTACCTGTTGAGTCTGTTGGTAGCCAAAGTGTGGGTGAGGTGCCACACAGGAGGACTGATAGGGGTGCTCAGAGGGCCCTGCTGTCCCTCCTCCACCTGGTGCAGGTATCCCTTCCCGTGCCACTCAACACATGTTTAGGGCCATTATGGAGACACAGGCATGTTTCCATATGTGCTCCAGACAAATGCTCAGGGTTGTAAATCTTGCACATTCTGACATGTGTGACTGCCTCCACTGTGCTGCCAATTCATTGGATCAGATGAATGACATGTTGGAATGAGGGGTGTCTGCGATGGTCTGAGGTGTGTCTCTCATGGAATGAGCAGTGTCTGTGATGGAATGTCTGCTGGGAGAGGAATGGCATCCTCATGGGTGTAGATCAGCCACATTATCTGCTGTCAGCCAATGTGGCCATTACAGATCATGCTCCCATAGTGGCAGTAGTTCCACGTCTTCATTAGTGAATCTGCTGTCCATGCCCAGCAATGTCAGGCCGTGGAGTCATGGTTCTGTGCATCCCAGTGAAGGGACCATGTCCAGCAGACATCAGTCATGTTCAGGTAGCAGCACTGCATCTGACTGTGGGCATGGACATGCCAGTGCAACTCCTGGCAGAGCTAGTTCTCATGGTTGGGGATGACAATGGTGAACGGCCACCTCTACTATGCAGGGCTCAGAGCTGTCCAACATACTATGATGTAGAGCCAGCACAGAGTTTGGCTGTGTTAATGCAGACACTCACACACCAATTTCACCTAGAGGACCCCTACAGACACACACATATAGCAGTTACTCAGTTTGTCTCACTGCCCATTTGTTGCTTTATCCCAATGTTTGCCTTCTCCTTCCTACTCACACACACTCACCGACCTTTTGTGTCATTCTAGCCTTCATGCCCCCCCACACACACACACAACACCTGTGCAAGTGATAATAACTCTGCCATATCCCTGTTTTCTATCTTCTGGATTTAGGGATACAAAAGATGTGTCTGATGCTCAGGGTGCATAGCTAACTTAGTGCTTAGTATATCTGCATTTGTGTTGTTGAACTGGTCAAAGCCCCAGAGGCTGTAATAGGTTCCCACTGTGTGGGAAGCAGTGTTCCTCAATGACCCTGCTCAATAACAACCATGACAACTGGTTGTGTGATTGTACAGGCACCTATGTTCCTCATGGACAAGACCAACTGATGCTTCTCACAAACATGCTTTGCTAAAAACAACCATACAACTATGCTCAATAAGGGTACTTATGTTTATACACAGCTAGGCTTCTATGCAACCTAGTTCTATTATGCTAGTAGCCTCATATGAACCTATGAAGCTATGTGCCTATGCATGCTTCACAACCTGTTGTCCCTACATGACCTACGGATGTCATCTACTATAAGTTCATTTGCACTCCTGTATAAATCAGTCTTGAGCTGTGGTGCTTGTGTTAAGTATTGTGTTCTGTAGTCTGTGTACTTAGGTAGGCTTCTTTTCTCACTGCAGTCAACTGAGTGTGTATGTGTCTAGACAGCAGAACAGATGTATGTATCCTATGGTTACTTCTCCACTGCCATGCAGTGGCAGTACTTTGAAACTTCCTCATGCCTACACATCCATTTCATATAGGCCTCCCAACCTCTGTCTCCCATATGGCCTGCTGATGTCATTTACTATAGGTTCACCTGCACTTCTATATAAATCAACTGGGCATGTGTGTGTGTGTGTGTGTGTGTGTGTGTGTGTGTGTGTGTGTGTGTGTGTGTGTGTGTGTGTGTGTGTGTGTGTGTGTGTTTGTGTGTGTGTGTGTGTGTGTGTGTCTAGACAGCAGAGTAGATGTGTGTATCCTACAGTTACTTCTCCACTGCCATGCAATGACAGTATTTTGATAAATGCTGATGCATACACATCCATTTCATTCAGGTCTCTCAACCCCTTGTCTCCTACATGGCCCGCTGATGTCATCAAGTATAAGTTTACCTGCACACCTGTATAAATCACACTTGAGCTATGGCACTTGCATTAAGTAATGTGTTCTATAATCTGTGTACTTAGGGGTTCTGTTCTCACTGCAGTCAATCTGGTGTGTGTGTGTGTGTGTGTGTGTGTGTGTGTGTGTGTGTGTGTGTGTGTGTGTGTGTGTGTGTGAGCTGTTGCTTGACATTACTGATGTCATAGACAGAGACTGGCCTGGGGTCCAGGCAGAAGTCACATCATCCTATACAATAAAGTTTCTAGTGACATGACGTTTAGTCTATCCAAATACATCATGGCATTGTGTGCCTTTGTCACCATTCAGTTGTGTGTGTTAGCTCCTCCTGTACTATGTTATCACCATTGGTGGAGTAAGTGATTGCACACAATATGCAAGAATCAGGTAAGCTAAAGGCCATATACTTTAGCCTGAGCTCTCAAGAAATACAGTTCATACAGTGAAGGGTCAAGCACAGATCCCTGGGGTGCGGTGACAGCTCTACTGGTACCTGTTGAGTCACCATATGTTACATGATGTGTTCTGTCAGTGAGACAGTTGTTTACCCATTACCTGTTGTAAGGTGTAATCCCCAGCTTGGGTGTTTTCTTAATGATACCTGCATGTTTAATTGTGTCAAAACCCAATGCCAGGTCACAATAGGCAGTATGCATTGTCTTACCTTTGTCCAGGCCTATCACAGAATCAATGTTTTGTGACAACATTACAGATCACCTATGGCATGACTCAGCACATACACCTTCCTGATATGGTGGAACGCACAGTTCAGCATACCCTGCATATGTCCTATATTCCCGTACAAGGGTGTACATCAATATGCATCCAACTGAGTTGGGGGGACAGCACCTGAGGCATACATGTATATAGACATCCTGACTCTCCTCGACTGTGAAGTAGACCAACATGACATCATGGGCCTCTTCTACATGTATACTAGCAATAATCCAGGTGTATGCAGCAGACCTGTGTGAGTTGTTAGTGCTACATCAGGTCTGTTACATCTGATAGATGTCCTCAAAGAGGTCATCGAGAGCATGCATGATGACAACAGTATCATCTTATGCAACTTGAACAAGTGAAGGCATTTGACAAAAAGTCACAGTGTGGCATTCCATCAACACTGTCATAAGTGACCATAAACAGACATATCACCAAATGGTTAGACCAGTATATGACACACGTGGCATCTCACTATGTTGAAATGTGTGATGTGACATATATCTCATGTCCAGTGATCAAGTCGGTACATCAGGGGTGTCTACTAGGCCCTTCCCTGCCCCTTAGTTAAGTGATGGATATCACAGATGACATATACATGCTGTGTCCAAACAGCCGCCTGAAGAACTACAGCTTGTGGGCAATCACTGCCTCCAACTGTGATATTAATATAATCCACACAGTATCAATACATACCAGAGACTGCTGCCACAGCCATGACAATGTCTGCATTGACAAGACATGAGGGTATGTGTTGCATCAGGAAACAGACATACTACCCAACCCAAGTATAATGTGGCTATCTCACCCTATAATCAGACCAATAGGTATGTGGCCTGTGTCCTGGGGTAAAGGGTAAGTGGTACATCCACCAGTATGTGGTCATAGTGCTGACTACTCCCTTGACTGTAACATAAGTACTGGGTATGTGAAGGACATGTATATCCTAGGGCATATTAATGTTGTGGTTTCCAGCCTTCATCACAACAGTAACTGAGTACAATGCACTCTTCTCCATGTACCTCCCTAGACATGTTCCAGTGATGTGTAACTGGTGTACCACCTTTGTCACACTGTTATTGTCCATACCTAGGCATTCTTTCTGGGGAATATACATGATAGTCTTAACACTAATCAAGTTACATGACTGTCTGCAGAACACCAATCAAGCTGTTACACCAGATTCATGTGTGCTACCAGTTCACCTTATGCACACACTGCATACACAGGTGTTTGACAACATTAATGCCATGTATATCATTTGTGATGTGTGAATTGTGCCATAGATATATGCCATGCACACAAGGCAACTAGCCTGTAGTGCCCATACCATTACATGCAGGTATAGCGGTGTCCTCTTAACACCTTCTGCAGATATTACAGTACCAGGACGGTGTGTTTGGTTACCCTCATAGAGTGTGGATGTATCATACTAGTTGTCCAGTGTGTGTGCAGGCTCATCTGTTATCACTCCACATCACATATGTTATGTCAGAGGCATGGGATTATTGGTGGTATTATTCAGATATTGTCAATGATTGTGGTTGGTTCTTGTAATGTTTGCCATAATCCTTTACCTGTGGCCACAATGCTGGTGACCTCTGCTGGGAGTACACTCATATTCAGGTATATCAGTTTGCACGGCTTCCCAATATGCACCTTACCTCAATTGTATGTCAGATCCCTGATAGATGTCTTCTGCATTATTCATGTAAGGATACTTGTCTCACACACACTTTCTCCCCATTGTTATGTCACCTTGTGTGACAGTCATAGACAACACATTTTCACTGTACAGTCCATGCCAGGAATGGGATATCACAATACTCTGCACTGTAGGTGCACTCCATGCCAGGAATGGGATATCACAATACTCTGCACTGTAGGTGCACTGTCCTGTACTGTGTTTGGACCATATACTTCACACTCATGCCTCTCAACTGTCCAGATATTCCCCAGGATGTCCAGATGTTTTCCTTATCAAATATGTGGTTTTCTGTCATATCACTGGGATGACCTCTGGACTGATGTGACTCACTATTACAGACATTGGATGCGTAGCTCTCAACTATCCTGGCCTGTGCAGAATGTCCATTTTTTTTCTTGTATTTGTGATCTTTTCCTCATAACATATTGATTTCCTGGAAAATTATTGGCATGTCATTACAGAGTGCAGTCAGTAACTGATGATTGACATTTGAGTTTCAAACTTCATGCTCTTCAGAAAGTTCATGCTAATGTACAACCTATATATTCTATAATCTTCATAAGTTTGGACGTGGAATAGTAACAATCTGTGCATTTTTCTGGCCCTTTGCCCCCTCCCCCCATTATTATGACTTTGTCCACATTTTTGTTCTAAGAGGTTGAGAGTGTTACATTTTAATACATACTCATGTGACATCTATGTCAAATATGTCCCTATGGTTATTTGTCCTCTCATTAAGTTGGCCTCTGTGCAGATATGTTGCACTAACAGAATGGCAGCTATTTGTACAGCCATACCTCTCAACTGTACAGATTTTTTCAGAATGTCCAGGATTTGTCTCATATTTTTGGTTTATTTCTCATACAGTTGTGGTTTTTCTGGCAAATCATTGGTAAATTATTGAGGGCTGAAGTAAGAAAATAGTGACAGACATTTGGGTATCTCAGACTTCATACCCTTCAGAAAATTCAGGTCTATATTATATATTCAAAATTTCAAAACTTCGAATCCCATATGCTCGACAACATATGATCAAAGTTTGAAACTTTGAATATATAATAAAACATCAAAAAAAGAAAAACTCACCTTAACACTCTGAGCAGGGAGGCAAGCCTATTTAAATATACCAACTCCAAGATCACACTTCAGTGCAGAAAAGGGAAATTCTCCCATTCTGCACCGTATGGCGCTGTTACATTTAACCTTTGAACTTTTCAAAGTTCGATCATATGGTGTCAACCATATGACATTCGAACTTTGAAAAGCTCGTTCATGTAATAGGATCCCAGAAAATTCATATATATGCAAAACCTGGCATTCTATCAACTTTCTAAGTTTGTAAGAGCAATATTTAATGTGTGTCCCTAGTTTTCATAATTTGTCCCTACTTTATTTATGTCTTTTGTCCATATTTCTTGCTCAAAGTGTTTCAGAAGTTTGTATACAGCCCTGGTGATCATTGTAGCATTCCACACAAATCTGCAGACTGTATGTGCTCTTCTTTACATGGATCATACCTCTCAACTGTCCAGATTTTTGCAGAATGTCCAGATTTTTGCCTCATATTTTTGACATGTTTCTCATAAAATGTGGTTTCATGGAAATCACTGGCAAATCATTGAGGACTGAAGTCTGAAAATAAAGGCAGACATCTGAGTTTCAGAATTCATATCTTTCAGAAAAATTTTGATAATGCAAAACTTGTTAGTCTATCAACTTTCTAAATTTGTATGAGCAATATTTAAAAAGTGTCCCTATTTTGGAGCATTTGTCCCCCCATTACTTGTGGCTTTGTCCAGATTTCTTGCTGTAAGAGGTTGAGAGGTATATACGCAGAACTGATATCTGTGTTAGCTTACAAGGTTTCATGGCCAGCAATGCTGCTTCAAGCTGAGAAACCTAGCTTAGGCGTGCCACGCCTCATTAATATTCATTGCACACTGCCGTTTGTCAAGCACCGTCGCCATAACATGTAAACTCCATGTAGGTTCTGTGCAAAGCCTACACGGAGTTTACTGAACAACATTTTTTAAACTCCCAAACAAAACTGAAGTAAAACAGTAAGTTTAAAGTAAAATAAAACTTCAATAAAATATGAGTAAAATCCAAGAAACAATGTAAGTGCACAAAGTAGAAACAATCCAAAATAGTCACAGAGTAGTTGCCATTGTGCACTGGCAGTTCTCAAAGATTAATCCTTGTACTGCTCTACTTATGTTAAATAAGCTTGCTACTTAGCTTCTCCCATAACTGAGATAGATTTAATCCCTTTCTAGTTAAAGAATGCATTGTAAGCCTTTATTAACTGACTTTAACCAAGAACTGTTTTAAAAGTAAAGCAGTGACTTTAAATTAAAACAGATTGCAGTAAAACAGGAACCGTGATCTTTCTTCAGCCATCTGTTAGTATATATAGGGCAAAGGCAATAAATAAATCCACTGCCTTGAAACTTTTTGGTGTGTTTTTCTTTGTTACTTTATTGCTTAAAAGATCAGCTCTATTATGAATGTTGATTATCACCATGCACTGCTTTCTCATCATCACAAACACAAAATCTAAGCAGGGGTTTTAATCCCATGCTTGCAGGACATAGTTCAGAATAATGCACACAGCAGACTATATGACATATTTTCCTGAATCCTGACTATATATATTAATTGATGTTTTGTTCTTTTCTGCTCCCTTTATCTTCCCATAACCATTGAGCCATTATCTGCCCTTGATCTTCCTAACATCCAGGGAAACCACACATATGGGTAGAGGTTGGGATTTTTGGGATCATTGACCATCATCTAGAGATGAGTCCAGAGATTTTATTTTATGTTATAAACATACTATTCCTAGACAAAGATTATGTTCTCCTTGAAAGATTCACTCCCCTGTGCTCCTCCTTATTCAACAGAGAACAGAAGTGATCCAGTGGGCTTGAGTGAAGTCTGGTATCTCCCCTGTGACCCAGAGAGTGACAGGACTAACAAGAAACAGAGTACAAAGGATTAGTCCAGATAAAATCCCTTTTGCTAGCAGATCTAAGAAACTCTCTCTCTCTCTCTCTCTCTGATACTCCTCCCTGTGGGAGGTGTAAAGACACCTTGTGGAAGTTTCCAGTAGTTCACTCAGTTAAGCAGTTAGATGGATGAACGTTCTTGTTCTAATTTGTACAAGAGTGTAGACTTGTTGTATACCCCACAGGTGTCACTCCTGTGGTGTTATGTGCACCAACCCATCCACCTGGGATGGGAGGCTGGCATCAGTTTCTAATTTCCAGTTTTCCCTGATCAACTCCTCCAGCATCTGAGTTATTATTTGGTCTTTTGTCATCAGGGTAATAGTCAAAGCTTAATTTCCCTCTGACATGCTGCCATAACAGTTATTTTGTTTAATACGTTGGTCTTTCCTGATCATGCCATTTAAAAAGAGTTTAGTTAAGGGTGAGGTGATAGGGAATAAGACAGTCTTGATCCATTTGAGACATTTAAAAGGGCAGACAAATGTATTAATTAATTGTAAGAGCTTTCATTCACAACTTATAAAATGAACTTCCTCAATCAGCATCTAGTGGACTAGGAAAAATACCGTTCACCGTAAAATATATTCAAATTCAGTGAAGGCAAAGCTAACTGAACCAAAAAAGATGACTAGGAAGTTAAATGCCCCCGGTCTACAACACATATTATGTTTTGGTAGACTTTATTGGTTAAATTGTTCTTATGACATCAGTAACCTCAAAATATTGACTTCCGGCTAGGTAGCTGAGAAAGATATAGTCAGTCTCCAGTCATAACTAGGAATGAACTATGGACCTTATGTTTCAAACTTATGCTTTCCTAATATCAGTGAAAATCTGAAGTGCTGTCTTCTTGCATGGATCTTAATGCAGAGATTCCTGTATATATTGACTCTGTTCTTCCAAAAAACAGTGTAGTATTATATCCTTTTGTCACCTTGTGCAGCTATCAGCATTATTTTATGTTAATTTTATCACTGGTTTATTAGAGTTGTTGCTCCTTACTTTACTCACATTAACTTTTCTTTGTTAGTGCCACAGTTCTGATCTTTGTGACATTTAACCTAATTAGCCTTTACATTTATCCATTTGGAGCTTCCCCAAATGTTTGCATACTTGGCTTCATTGCATTTGATTTTTACTGCATCAGTCTTTTCCCTTCTTGTGCAGTAGATCTTGTGGACTTGTTGAGTATGGCAGAGGCTGGCAGAGGTTACCCTACTAAACTGTTCTCCTTGTTTCTAGAGAAGCATTTACTTTCTATTCTTGATAGTAAAAGGTTTGTTTTGAAAGATTCTAAGCAGTTCCTTTTGGATATATATAATTTTACTAGTACATTAGCAAAGGATATGGAATTTTACTTTGTCACCTTTGATGTACAATCATTATTCACTGTTATTCCTAACACAGTTGGCATTGATTTTGTACTGAGATATCTTAGCACACACAGTGAATCCAATGAGGCTTTCGATGATCTCTTGTGTTTATTTTTGTAGACTGTCTTTGAAAATAATATTTTTATTTTTGATATTGACATATTTCTACAAAAAGATGGCATAGCTATGGACACTTCATGTGCCAATAGCTACTCCGTGTTTATGGCCATGTGGGAGGAGGTCCAGTTAATTACTAATGAGTTGTTCTCTATGTTTGCTACTTTTTATTGTCACTTTGTGGACAATTTGTTCTTTATTTTAACAGGGAGTAAGGACCAGTTAGTAACCTTCTATGAACAGATTAATGGGGCCACAAATTATTTGAAATTTCATTTTCTCCCATTTTGACAGCCTATCTTGATGTATTTGTACAAAGGCTGAATAACTGGATGATTAATATTGGTGCCCATAGGAAACCATGCTACAGAAATACTTTCATAGATGTAGCATGCACCCTCAATTTGTCTTTAAGAATGTGGTAAAAAAACAAGGTATGAGGGTGTCTAGACTGAATGCCTCTGACGATGGCTTTCACTCCGAGTTAGTTCACTTGAGAGCTAGTCTTTTAGCCATGGGATACCACCGTGGGGAAGTTGACAGCATTTTGAATGAGATACCTGATCAGCAAAGAAGTAGGGCCCATCCATATTTTTCTAATGGAGGTGGGACTGCAGATGATAGTAAGGCCAATGAGCTGGTTAATAAGGTAAGGGTACCCTTGTACTATACCAGTGACATTAATTCCATCATGGACAAAGTCAGGAAGCACTGGGACATCCTCACTACAGATTCAGTTATTAAAGGGATTATAGGAGACACATCTACATTTTTGTTTAAAAATAAAATGAATTTGAAAAGAATCCTGTGTAGACTGAAGGATACTCTTATGCCAATGGTTAATAAGGATTTTTGCACTAGGCCATGTGGTATGTGTAATTATTGCAATCACATTTTTAATAGTGGTTTCTTTACTCACCTGGATACGGGGTTGTAAGTCTGTGTTTAAGGTTTCTGCTAACTGCCTTACCCAGCATGTGGTTTACCTCGCTCATTGTGTAGTATGTGCCGCCTATTATGTGGGTAAAACTGATAGGATGTTCAAAGACAGGATTAGGGAGCATTTATACAACATAAGGATAGGTTCTAGCAACAATGCCCTATCTAAGCATTTATTTATTTGTTTATTTTATTTTACATTTGTTGACCAGGATAGTCTAACTGGATTTATGTCCATTTTCAGTAGAGTCCCGGGGAGATAAGCTCCAAGAGATTAATAGACTACTAACATACAGGTACTAGTTGTTATATAGGTAAATACTACTAATGTTAAACAGTTCAGGACTGCATGTTATGCAAGAAGGGGTCATTCTTGTTTGGAGGTCTTAGGTGCAGTCTTTTAGCACATTGTCTTCAACTCTCTGCAGGGTGGGATATTTCTAGTACCTTTGAAGTAGATGCTTATTACTGTTTTCCTCATAAAGCTTTCTCTTGACCATAATGACTTTGACAGTTATAAACCTTTCTCAATCTTTCGCTTCAGAGGAAGGTTTTTCAAAAACTAGTGTATCTTCTCTTGCAATCTTATTCCAGAATTAATAACCTCAAGGATGAGTTCTGCTTCACTTTCATACCAGACACAGTACAGAGGTAGAACTGATAGGTCTTTAATGATCTCCTTTTATCCAGAGATCAGTGTCATTATTCCATTTTGGTCCTTCTGGACCTCCTCCCAGTATTTGATATACTGGACCATTCTATCTTGCTCAACTTGCTGGACCACTGCATTGGAATCGCAGGCATTGATTGGCTTGATTCCTTCTTGTCTAGGCAAACACAGGTGTTAACTCCTCTGCATCATAGCTCTTCATTTTAAGGTCCTACAGGGGTCCAACTTGGGCCTTTTACTGTTCACTGTGTATATGCTTCCTTTAAGAGAAGTTATATATTCGTAAAGTTTGCATTAACATTCCTACATTGGTGAAACAAAGCTCTGCCTCTTGCTTCCTTATAATTCTTTTTCATCTGTTAAGAAACTATCAGAAGACTTGGCATGCATCTCTTCTTTAATGGTCAAATATTGGCTCCATCTCAACACCACTAACACTTTTTCTGTTGTCATTTATGCTACCCTCAGGGATGTTTTTATATCTCTTTTATCTTTAAATATCAGCTATTGTGGTGATAGCCTTTAGCTTACATCAAACGTGTGGCAGGGAGAGATAGTTGATTGTTGGCAGCAAACTGACCTTCAAGCCTTGAAGGACCACATTTTAGATTCTGTCAAGTTTTCATGTTTCTCTATGAAAAACATTGCTCTGATATAGTACCATATACCCTGAGTAATGTGTCCATTTGTTTCTTTTTAACTAGACTGCTGCAATGTCCAGTATTTGGGGCTTATTGTTGTGCATGGCTTTTGGATCCTCCTTATCTGCAGGACCTCCTGAGCTGGTATTGGCCCTTCGGGTCTATATTAGTTTGCTAAAATTTATTTTAGTGAACACCTCTTCATCAATCCATATTCCACAATTCGATGAGTTTTCCAAGGGCAATGAGGTAGTTGGCAAACTGCACAATTTTGCCCTTTTCCCCACTGTAGTGTGATCTCAGAGTTGGTATATATAGTTAGGGGTGTATGGGGTGTGTGTTTGATGTAGTTAGCTGTGGGCCTGTTGTGCTGTGGGGTGATTGTTTCATTGCTCCTGGAAAATTCAGTGAATCGCGGAAGTGATTTTTGCTGAATTTGGGTCGAAGAAGAGGTGTTCTCTGAAAATACATTTTGGTGAACTAATATAGACCAGGCCCTTCTGATCTCAGCTTTCTGCCTCCTATGGCTTGCTAGTGGTTGCAACTGTTCAGACTGGATCCTGTGGAGTTCATTCATTCATTCATTCATTCATTCATGTATCAGAGTCCATGTCTTTGGGATATACTACCTAGCTGAGTGACATTATCCCCAACTATGAGCAGCTTCAGGCATGTCCTGACCTACTTATTTGAACTGTCTTATATTTAATTGTTTTGTTAAGAGAACTACTGAATTGCTGTTATTATCTTTATTTTGATACTGTGGTATCTTTATTCTTTTAGCTGTTTTTGTATTTTATACATAATTTACTTGCTTTATATTTCCAGTTTTATATTTTTACATATACTTTGTTATAGGTTCTGAGATTCATAGGTAGTTACTAGGCATGCACTCCAAGGCAACATTTTATGTGCCTAGCCCAGTTTCCCAATGTCTGGTTAAGTGATGTACTCAGACTAACACAGTAGGCAAATGAAGGTAGAGAAAATCAAACCATGAATTATAGGAAGCAGCTATTTCACAAATCCTAGCATTAACCTTCTGTGCTAAATGCCAGACCAAGGTACTTGTTTTATTTAGTAAAATGTATACAATGTTTATGTACAGGCAGTGAAATAAACCTGATCATTAACTTAGACTTGAACCAAGAATGAACTGAGGAAGTATACGGTGGCTTGATGTAATCAAATCAAACTCAACTTTATCTAGGGTCACTGTAAAAAGATTACAAGATGCGACCAGAGCTCGCAGATGAGACTAATCATTTTGAAAGGCTAACATTTTTAGTATTAATTAATTTACTTACTTCTATTTGTTTACTGATTAGGTGGGCTGGTCCATTGACCCTTTTCAGCCACTATCCACAAACCACTAAAATAGAGTGAAGTACTTTGAAATGTCAGTATTGGATGAACTTCCTGGAGATAAATCTAACTTTCAGGTCTTAAAAGGTAAACTCAAATGTTATTAAACTCTGCACCCAGCGACAATACCAGAAACTATGAGTGTTTTGCAATATGAGTGAATTGTAATGCTACTACTAAATTTTTGTTGAAATTCTTTATTCTGTAGGTGATTGGAACTTAAATTAGAATCACAATTTGCTGATATCCTGCAAATCTGCCAAACACAGATAATCAGTGTTACATTAGATGCCATGGCAGTTGTACAGATACTGAACCATGTATATATAAGTCTATGATAGTTTGATGCTGTACAGACTTGATGGGGACTCACACATGGCATATCTTCTTTTGTGTTGCATAATCAATTAAAAATCATTAACTTAAAGATTATGGAAAAAAATCATTAATGGGTAATTTTGTGTTATTTATAAACATGTGTTGTGCATCTCCTTACCTTCTGTACAGCACCAAACTGTCACAGACACATACATATGTTGTTGTTTTAACAGTGGTCAGAAAACCAAAGTGCTGGTTAGTGTAATTTAACAATGATTAGTAAGGTTCAACAGAACTGCTGGTGACTGTTGTCTAGGCAACCACATCCATGTATTCCACCACATTGTCACTCATCTTATTTCTTGTAACACAGCTGGCACAACAAAAGCAAAAATTGCATGCAGATTTAACAGTAGACAATACTTCTATAACATCTCATATCTCAAAATACAAAAACGGTGATTAACAGGCATAGAAATGTATTCCATTATTTTGAAAAGCAACAGTTAACAAAAAACGCAGTACAAATGAAATTGTTCTATATCTATATTGACTATTTATTACATCTCATTATGAGGGACAGGTTTAGGGACAGTAACTGCACTGACTACTGAAACAAGATGATGGTGATTTAAATTTGGCAGGAAACAATTTTTCAGTTATACTGGTGCATATAAGGAAACACTCATTTCCAGGAACATCAGATGCATGCAGGCAGCTGCTACTGTGAATACATATGAATGCCTAGATATGGATGTGGCACAGAAAAGGAAGGTAATATTGTGGGCCTCTGGAGTATAAGCCAACAAAAACAAGAGTGTGTGGTTCTGATTATCATCAGGTTGTGCCCCTTCAACACCAAATGTTGCTTTTCATCTATGGGTTATTTCTGTGTCTCTGTTTTCATTGAAGAAGTAAGGACTTATTTTCATAGGTATGTACATGAATGTCAGCTTATTCATTTTGAAAGACTGAAGGATGTTATAAAAGATCTGGTTGACAGTCTGGAAATATATCTCAGCTGAAGATGTGGCTAAAAATTGTGACTTTTATTTAGTGAATAAGGCATAACTGCACAACAGAGATTTATCTAGAACTACATGTTGGTATAAGGTGACCCAAAGCACCATCTGAACTATAACAGAATGCTCCAGTGGCAAAGGGAATACTTACTGGTTCGGTAACATTCCAGAGTCTGGGTTTTACCTAGGAATAGAACCTTCTAATGTAACTAACTTAAATGTATAGTCCAAATGTCCACAGGGAGATGGTGGGAATAAAAGAAATGACAGAGGTAGCATCACTGTAGTACTGGGTTATCTTATAACTGTAGTTGCTTCAGATTATCATAAGGGTTTGCAGCCTATCCTGGCAGAGGGAAAAAGATATTGTCAAGCAGAATGCTACATCAGGCATAATTGTTATTTACCTGCTATTGTTAGGGAAGAACATTGTTTGCCCAGGCACTCAGCTCTGGTTAGGGAAATGGGAATGTGAGGGATACCATTTAAGGTGTCATTGGCCAGGGTTTATTTGGAAGGGGATTTGGACAAGGTGGCAAGTAAGTGGCGGTTTTTGATAACATCCCAGCTGATTCCATGAAAGAAAATGACTGACAATACTTTATCTTGTGCATATATGCAGTGAGACATTGAGACAAGCATATTGGTAAAGCGGCAGGGGGACACTGAGCTAGCCCACACACTTCTAACAAAGGTTGCTGATGTAATTCCTCCAGAAAGAGAGCTGGGAATAGCAACAAACCAGAATCAGAACCATAGGTGTCAAAACAGTTCTGGAAGAGGCCGCTTCAGAGTGAGGGTAAACCAGTAATAGTAAACACAGTTGTTAAAATATGCTATTTTACCTATGGAAGGGGGTGTGAAGCAGATCACATAGAGAAAGGCTGTTGCAGTAGGCACAGCTTTTGGATTCCACTTAACAAAATGAGCCAATTAGATTATCATTTGCTGTAACAATATACAGAGAATGGAATCCTGCAAGAATCCTATAGGGAGGCATTTTATATCAGTTGGTACTCCCAAGGAATACTGCTACTAATAACATACAATTTTAATACATTAAAAATACTGCATTGGTTGGTCATGACAATATCCCTGGATGCATTTTAAATAGCACAATTTAGCCACACTCCAGCAAAAGTGTACAATCTTAGCTCCATACAGGTTCTGTACCAAGTGAATGGAGAACAGCTACAGCCATTCCCATGCATAAGGGAGGAACTTCCACAAACCCATGCAATTACAGACGTATAAGTCTGACCAGCCTCATATGCAAAGCCATGGAAAGACTTATGGAATTAATCAATCAGGACAGAGGGAACCTCCAAACACTGGACCCGTCACAGTCTGGATTTGTCAAGGGCAGGTCACACTTACTCAGCCTGGTGGACTTTTTTGAAAAGATCACCAAAGCAATGGATGAAGGTAAAATAATACACCCTGCATACAATGGACTGACCAAAGCGTTTGACACAATTCCTCACTCAGACATAGTAAAAAAGCTAAATAAATGGGGAATAAACCCCTATCTAACCTACTGCATTGCCAACTGGCTCACAGATGGGACACACATAATCAAAATAGGGGAAGTTACCTCCTCAAAAAGACTAGTCCCTAGTGGAGTCCTCCAGTGTTCTGTGCTGGGAGCCCTCCTGTTCAACATCTCTTTTTCTGAAGTAAAAAAATAATACCAAAGGGCTCTGGATGATTAAGTTTGCAAATTACTTCAAGCTATGAGACGTCATTCAATCTTCAAATGACTTTGCCAGGATGGTTTGTCTCAAATAAATAACTGGTGCCAAAATCATAGACTAAGACTAAATGCCAAAAAAATGCATTGTTGTTTCCTTTCTGAAGTCATCTACCTCAGGGAACTACTACATTAACAATACACACCTAAGAGTTGACCTAGTTGTTTGGGATTTGGGAACCTATGTGGACAATGACCTAACTTTTGACCAGTGAGTGTCTCTTGTTGTAGGAAAGTCCTTCTGTATTGCACAGCTTATAAACAAATGGAATGCGTCTAGATCTAGAGATGTCATTGTCCCCCTTTACTCAGCCCTCATTTGCCAATCAATGAATATAATTCCCCCTTTGGCATGTATCTGTCCAGATACATGCAACAGCTGGAATGCCCACAGAGATACCTTACTAAAAGGATACAAGACCTAAACATTACATCCTAGATGGACCGAATCAAAGCACTGTCACTATACTCGGTACCCTACAGACTGCTAAGAGGTGACCTGTGTCTGGCACACAAGACATCTTCCATCCCTTTACTGATGGAATTACTGCACATAAGTAAGTCAGATGGCATCAAAAATACTCAGTCTAGGGATCTAAACCTCTTCTACAGCATTAAGATAATGTTTTGGAATGACAGGTATATCTTACAGAGGATACTGCTGCTCTGGAACAGACTCCCAATTCACATAAGACAAAGTTCATCACTGTCCCTATTCAAGTGCAACTTAGAGGTATGGATGGGAAATCGAAAATGTACTCCAGGACTACCAACTGTACTACTAATGTACAAAGGCAACTCCTAAATGCTTTATGCTGTGCATGGGTCCCCTCAAATTATCTATGGTATGATCCCAGTTATTCTCATTTGGGTAATATATAATCATCAATCATGGAATGGGTAAGGTCAACCTATACCCAAATGGAACAGGTTATTTTGAGCACAAAAAGGGAAAATGGCTAGGCTTAACTTATCTATGAACCTATGATGAATGTTCTTCTTTTAGAATAATACTGGTCCATCTACTTACTTAACTGAATAAACTGCTGGAAACTTCAACAAGGTGTCTTTATTCCTCCCAGAGGGAGGGTATCAGAGATAGAATCTCCTGGATCTGCTAGCTAAAGTGATTTTTATCTGGACTTATCCTTTATACTTCATTACAGATAAGTAAAGGAGATGAAACATAGATAATAAGCATCACAAAGCAAAAGACAATTCCCTTTACAGCAGCAGAATAAGACACATCTCATACAAAGGTTTACAGTTTCATTGACTCCCCTCCTCCTCCCTCTCTATGTCCCTCAGTGTCTCTTCTATTCTACCATTCTCACTAGCTCTATACACACACACACACACACACATATATATATATATATATATATATATATATATATATATAGAGAGAGAGAGAGAGAGGGAGATATAGAGAACATATGACATATATGTATAATTAGAATTACTTAATTATATTGCATACCTGTACGTTTTGTAGTAGACACACTTGAGTTGTCTTCCATGTCAGCCCCAGTATCAGTGATTCCATGTGAACCCTGTGTTGAGCTGTCTGGATTTTTGACACTGGAAAAGAACTCCTCTGTTTCAGTCAGTGGTGGTTCAGTAGCACAACACCGCCCATAGCCACCATACATTCCCAGGCAATTGCAGCTGCCCTACATCTCATCTATGTGATCATATCACTGACCCTATGTCTTACTTTTGAATATGTATGTCCATGACAGCCAACTGCATTGATGTCACTCACCACCTGCTCACAGATACTGTCATGGGAGGATTTTTCACTTCTGCCTCTCTCTAAGAGGAATGGCCCCTTGTGATTTAGTGCCTGAATGGTCACTTCATTCTCAGCATCACTGTGTGGCAGTTTACGGGGTGCAGATGTCTTGGGCACCATATCCCTGTATAAGAGAATGCATGAAATTAAAAAAAAAACATATATAAGTAATCCAGAAATGATTGTTAACAAAGCAAATATCTATGAATATATCTATCACCATGCACAAAATAAATGAGAAACTAAGGCTCCGTATGAGTATGCAGAACTTAACACAGATTCTCTTACCTACACAGCAAACAAAGAAAGGTCTATGTAACCTACTTTTTTCTTCAAAGTCTATGTATATGTATATGTCTATGTATATGTATACACATATGTCTGTGGAAAATGCAGAGAAAATCTCAAGTGTGTGCTGTGAATGCCCCGGTGTCACAGGGCTCAAATGCAGAGAGGGTGATATTTGTGTGAACCTCCTGATGTTAACAGAGCATATGTTCATGTTGCAAGACAACAAAGTTGAGGAGCCATCAGAACTGTATATTTTAACTAATTGCTTCATAATGTTTTCTCTAGTTAGGTAAATATTTTTTTTCTTTTCTCTTCATTGTTTGCTTGCTGTTTGGCATTGCACACTCCTGACTGG
>NC_056725.1:788057222-788104722 GCF_019279795.1 Protopterus annectens
TTGTTATTTCCCTGAAACGCTAATTCCACCTAAAACGCGGCTTTTCAGCAATTCTGTGGATCCCTAGTGATATCTGCATTGCTTACTGTACTTATTTCCTTGTTTCACTTGAAAGAAAGTTACTGTTTATCGTTTTTGCATTTAAGTTACCTGTAACACATTGCATTTAAGTTACCTGGCACTTGCTCACTAAAGCAATTATATAAGTCAGCACTAAAAAATTAAAAGCACTACACCCTCACAAACTCCCCTTGAGTACCTTGTTCCCCATTGGCCCTTTTTTTCAATAATAAAGGAATTTCCAATACTATTCTAGCATGTCCAAAGGTCAGTTGTCAATCTCCTCTCCGGTCCAGCTGGTGAATCTGGGAATCCTGAGGCAATGTTACAACTGCCTCATGTACACAGACAACCCTCTCCTCCTCCCAATAAATTCCAACACATGTGAGAGATGCAACCATATAGCCAAACTGGAGGCTAAGCTCTCTCAACTCAGTACTAGCGTAACCAGTCAGGAGGAGAAGGAAACCACACTCACTACAATTCCAGTCTCACATAGACCTACCACAACAGCAAACCAAACACATAAACACACAAAAACATACTCGGAGGCTCTAAATAAAAATCTGCCTAAGCAGCAGTGACCTCCAAAGCAGACACCCAAGCAACCGCTACCCAAAAACAAAACACGTGCAACACATAGCTCACAAAGCCAGTGTGCCGTCACAGCCCTTAAGGCTAAACAACACACCTGATACACTTGTAATAGCTGACTCTATCATCAGGCACACTGATGTCCTGCTCACCAGGCTGAACAAGGAGAAGGTCACGGTGAGCTGCCTGTTGGGCGCTAGGATCCGCCACATAACACAAGCACTCAGGTCACTCCAAGGCAAGTACAAATATGACTCAGTCATTGTCCATGCTGGTGTGAATGACCTGAGACATACCTCCCTGGACTACATGAAAGACATAGAGGAGCTCTCTGAGCATGTAGGCCAGGTCGGTATGACCCTGACCTTGAGTAGCATCTTACCCTCACCAAGAATGATGCCACAATATGAAGACAAGTTGATCAATTTCAACAATTGGCTTAAGTATTGGTGTCATTCAAAGGGGATCCGATACCTGTCAGCCTGGGATGACATGCTCGACAAGCTACGATGCTTCGCCAGGGACGGTTTGCACCTGTCTCCCCTGGGCTTTCGGATATTGGCAAAGGCTCTTGCTACCCCCATACTGCCTTTTTTAGGCAAGGCTCAAAAGACAAACCCACCTCCATAGGTATAACAAGGGATAAGAAACTAAGAGTAATGCTACTCAACGCCAGAAGTCTAAACCTCAAGATGCACACACTTGAAACTCTTCTTAGCATGGAGAACATCGATATCTGTGCAGTAACAGAAACCTGGTTCAAGGCTCCCGAGAGCACCCCAGCACTACCAGGTTGTACCTCATACCATGCTTTTCGGCTGCAAAACTTGGACCGAACAACAAAAGGAGGGGGAGTATCAATATTTGTCAAAGATACCAACACCTCCAGGTTGGTGGCACAGCACGGAGCATCAGAGACTATCCATGGGTTCATAGGTTCATAGGTTCATAGGTTCATATTAGGCTATCTGCCCTAGGGCATTTATAAGCCTAGCCAGAATGTGTTTGGCTTTCGCCACCCATTTTAAATTAATTTTGCTATGCCCTTTTTCGAGATTAGTATACTGTGCCTCTGTCTAACAGTGACACAGAAGTGATACCCGGGTTAAACCTATGATCTCCCATCCACTCATCAAGATTCCTCTTGAAGAGAGTCAATGAGGGACTCTGCCTAACCTGGACTGGGATTTTATTCCAGAGTGAAGGGAGCCTCTGGGTTATGACTCTGTCCCTCCAGCATATCCTATTTATTTCAGTGCTGAGGTTCAAGTCTCTCGAGCGCGTAGCTTGATGGGATTTTGATTTTCTGAGGTGCAGCATGTCCATTAATTCCGGGTTGGACATGGCTTTATACGTCAGGCACAGATCGCCCCTGAACAGGCGGTATGCCACTGAGTAGAGCTGGAGTTTCTTTAACCGGGCAGCATATGGCATCTGTTTGAGCCCTTTGATCCTCTTGGTGAGGTACTTTTGGGGTCTTTCCAGTTGCTGCAGGTGTCTGGTAAGGTACATCCCAAAAGGGGCATTGTACTCAATTATGGGCCTGATGAGGGATGAGTAAAGAGGCACGATGACCTCCCCTGATCTAGATGTGAATCCCTTCATGATTA
Organism: Protopterus annectens; assembly: GCF_019279795.1. NCBI lineage: Eukaryota > Metazoa > Chordata > Ceratodontiformes > Protopteridae > Protopterus > Protopterus annectens. The sequence goes on from NC_056725.1 coordinate 788,059,487, forward strand.
GGTGGGCTATATAAAATGTTTTTCTAACCACTTTGGCCACGTAGTTGTCAAATGAGAGACTGCTATCAACTTGGGTCCCCAGGTCCCTAATTACTTCTTCTGTACTTAATGGTATACCACCTATGTGGTAATTTGTGGGCACTTTGTTTTTGTCAAAGGGGATGACTATACACTTTTTGGCATTTAGCTTGAGGCCATGGCTCTGGCACCAGTTGTCCGTTTCTATGAGGCCCTTTTGGAGGATGCTTGTGTCGGCTGGAGAGTCAATTATGGTGCCCAGTTTGCAGTCATCTGCAAACTTGGTCAGCCACAGTCCTTCCGTGTTGGCCTGTATCTCTGAGAAATATATACCGAACAAAAGAGGTCCCAGGACTGAGCCTTGTGGGATGCCATGTGCAACTAACAGTGGGTAAAACTGCCTTCCAGTTTATAGCCTGCTACAGACCACCCTCCCAAACCCAGGAACCCCATTCGGCCTTCCTGTGAACACTGGAAAATAAGAAGGTCTCTCCAAACACCATTATATTGGGCGACTTCAACTACCCAAACATAGACTGGGAACATTACTCTAGCTCCAACACCCTAGCCCAAAAGTTCCTAGAATTTATAAACTCAAATGCTATGGAACAACTTGTTACCACTCCCACAAGAGGGGAAAACATGCTGGACCTGATCATCACCAACATGGGGACTCTATGCTCCAGACCAGAAGTGTATCCCTCACTGGTAAGATCAGACCATAAACTAATCTCACTGGATATTCACATCCTGCCCCCGGCCCCTGCCCAGAAAACCACAGTGAAAAACTTCTCTAAAGCAAATTTCACACTCCTCAAAACCGAGGTGGAATCCTTCAAAGCCCCCAGGCCTGTGGAAAATATGGCCCAGACCACAGAATCCTTTATAAACGCATTCTATGAACACCTTCAGGAATGCATGGATCATGCAATCCCAAATAAAACCAAGACCCAATCCTCCAAAGGCAGACGTCCTGTCTGATGGACCCCAGCCATAAACAAACTATACAATAGAAGGAGGAAGCTACTACATGAAAGAGCAAAATCCCAAAAAGGGAAGGCATCTCTGATCAGTATTAGCAAAAAACTATGGGCACTCATAAAATCGTCTAAGGCCAGCTTCAAGAGAAAAATTGCACAGGACACTAAGGATAATCACAAGGCTTTCTTTAGCTATGTTAGTAACCTGGGTGGGAATTCCCAGATATGCTCAGAATTAGTCCAAAATGACAAAAAATACACCAAACCCACAGACATTGCCAACATCCTAGCTGACAGGTTCAGCGCAAACTTTTCCCGCCCCTCCCCACCAAAAGGGAAAATATCTATCCCAGCAGAGTGCTGCCCCCCTGACATCTCAGATGCTCAGGTAAGAGCCGCCCTCTCCAAAGCAAAAAACACAGCATCAATGGGACCAGACAGTGTCCCGGGCTGCGTCCTACATGAACTCGAAGAAGAGCTAAACCCAAACATAAAACTACTGTTCAATCTCAGCCTTACTACAGGATATGTACCCAAAGAGTGGCATACAGCAACAGTGGTCCCTCTCCACAAAGGTGGTGCCTCAACGGATCCTGGAAACTATCGCCCCATAAGCCTGACTAGCTTGGTCTGCAAAGCTATGGAAAGGATCATCATGGACCTCATAAATAAAGATATTGGGGACCTACAGACACTGGATCCTACCCAGTTCGGCTTTGTTAAGGGCAGATCCTGCCTTTTAAACCTGGTCGATTTCTTTGAAACAGTCACCAAGGCCATTGACGAGGGGAAGGTAGTCCACACAGCCTACCTGGACCTCGTAAAAGCCTTCGATACAATACCCCACTCGGGCATTATAGATAAGCTCACCAGCTTAAATATAAATCCCTATGTTACTAAATGGGTTGCAAACTGGCTCAAGGACAGAACCCACATGGTTAGAATTGCTGGAGCCATGTCAGACTCCAAACCAGTTGCAAGTGGCATCCCACAAGGCTCATTCCTGGGATCTCTCTTGTTCGGTATATATTTCTCGGAGGTACAGGCCAACACAGAAGGACTGTGGCTGACCAAGTTCGCAGATGACTGCAAACTGGGCACCATAATCGACTCTCCAGCCGACACAAGCATCCTCCAAAAGGACCTCATAGAAACAGACAACTGGTGCCAGAGCCATGGCCTCAAGCTAAACGCCAAAAAGTGTATAGTCATCCCCTTTGGCAAAAATAAAGTGCCCACAAATTACCACATAGGTGGTAATCCATTAAGTACAGAAGAAGTAATTAGGGACCTGGGGACCCAAGTTGATAGCAATCTCTCATTTGACAACCACGTAGCCAAAGTGGTTAGAAAAACATTTTATATAGCCCACCTAATCATGAAGGGATTCACATCTAGATCAGGGGAGGTCATCGTGCTTCTTTAATCATCCCTCATCAGGCCTATAATTGAGTACAATGCCCCTTTTGGGATGTACCTTACCAGACACCTGCAGCAACTGGAAAGACCCCAAAAGTACCTCACCAAGAGGATCAAAGGGCTCAAACAGATGCCATATGCTGCCTGGTTAAAGAAACTCCAGCTCTACTCAGTGGCATACCGCCTGCTCAGAGGCGATCTGTGCCTGACATATAAAGCCATGCCCAACCCAGAATTAATGGACATGCTGCACCTCAGAAAATCCAAATCCCATCGAGCTACATGCTTGAGAGACTTGAACCTCAGCACTGAAATAAATAGGACATGCTGTAGGGACAGATTCATAACCCAGAGGCTCCCTTCACTCTGGAATAAAATCCCAGTCCAGGTTAGGCAGAGTCCCTCACTGACTCTCTTCAAGAGGAATCTTGATGAGTGGATGGGAGATCATAGGTTTACCCCGGGTATCACTTCTGTGTCACTGTTAGACAGAGGCACAGTATACTAACCTCGAAAAAGGGCATAGCAAAATTAATTTAAAATGGGTGGCAAAAGCCAAACACACTCTGGCTAGGCTTATAAATGCCCTAGGGCAGATAGCCTAGTATGAACCTATGAACCTATAGGTAGGTACTTGGCTATCACCCAAATGGCCTAGGTAAGCCTAGCCAACAAGATTCCCTGGCTTATGCCACCCAAGAAAGTTATTTTCCTGTGCCCCTGTTGAGCAGAGTTACAGAAGTGATCCCCGGGGTGTATTTCCTATTTCCCATCCACTCATCAAGATTTTTCTTGAAGAGTGCTAATGAGAAACTTTGCTTGACATAGCTGGGCAGCTTGTTCCAGAGTATGGGAAGTCTCTGGGACAGGAATCTATCCCTCCAGCATGTCCTGTTTATTGTGGTGACAAGGTTTAGGTCCCTAGAGCGTGTAGCTCGGAGAGATTGGGATGTCTTTAGGTGTAGCATGTCCAACAGCTCGGGGTTTGACATAGCTTTATATGTTAGGCAGAGATCACCTCGGAGTAGGCGATATGCTATGGAGTAAAGCTGGAGTTTTTTGAGGTGGTCAGTGTAGGGCATCTGTTTGAAGCCTGTAATCCTCTTTGTGAGGTATGTCTGTGGCCTTTCCAGCTGCTGCAGATGTCTTGTGAGGTACATTCCAAAAGGGGCATTGTACTCTATAATGGGTCTAATGAGTGTAGAGTAGAGGGGAACAGTGACCTCTTTCTTCCTGGATGAGAACCATTTTATGATGAGGTGTGCCACGTAGAAGGATTTCCTGATTACTGTGATGATGTGATTATCAAAGAAGTGACTACTGTCCACCTGGGTCACAAGGTCTCTTATCACACATTCGGCATTAAGTAGACTGCCGCCTATGTGGTAGTTCATGGGTACATAGTTTTTACTAAAGGGGGATGACAATGCACATTTTGGCATTGAGCTTGAGGCCATGGCTCTGACACCAGGCATCTGTCTCAGTGAGGCCCTTCTGTAGGATGTCCACATCATTTGGGGACTCAGCTATGACTCCTAGTTTGCAGTCATCTGTGAACTTCATTAGCCAAAGGCCTTCTGTGTTAGCTTGTACTTCAGAGAAGTAGATACCAAACAGGAGAGGTCCCAGGACTGAACCCTGTGGTACGCCACTTGTCACTGGTTTGAAGTCAGATTTGGAGTCTGCAACTTTTACAGTGTGGTTTCTGTCAGTGAACCAGTTTGCAGCCCATCTTGTGATGTAGGGATTTATACCTAGTTTAGTGAGTTTAGCTATAATTCCAGAATGGGGGATGGTGTTGAAAGCCTTGGTGAGGTCAAGATGGGCTGTGTGAAGCACCATACCCTCATCTACGGCTTTGGTGACTGCCTCATAGAAGTCGATCAGGTTCAGGAGGGATGATCTGCCTTTTATAAACTAGAAATGGGTGGGCTCCAGAGTTTGGAGGTTACCAATGTCTTTGTTTATGAGTTCCATGATGATGTTCCATGGCCTTAAAGGCCAGGCTTGTCTGGCTAATAGGGCGATAGTTCCCAAGATCAGTGGTGGCTCCTCCTTTTTAGAGTGGAATAACTGTTGCTGTGCACCATTCAGTGGGCACAAAGCCTAATGTGAGACTAAGATTGAACATGGTGCTTAGATGGGGAGCCAGTTCATTCTGAAGTTTGTGTAAAACGCAGCCTGAGGTGTTGTCCGGTCCCATGGATGCTATGTTTTCAGCTTTAGAGAGTGTAGCTTTTACCTGCATAGTTGTGATTACAGGGACTCTGCATTCTTCCTGTATAGATATGAACCCTTTAGGGGGTGAGAGTGGGGTGAAGTTTGCACTCAACCTGTCTGCCAGGATGTTGGCAATATCAGTTGTTTCTGTAATTTATGTGCCGTTGTGCTGTAACTCAGAGCAGATCTGGGTGTTGCCATTGAGATTCTTGACATAGTTATAGAATGCTTTGTGGTTGTCTCTAGAATCAGTGGCAATTTTGTTTTCATAGCTAGCTTTGGAGGATCTTATAAGAAATCTCAGCTTCTTACTGAAGCTGACCAGGGAACTCCTCCACTCATGGGATTTTACTCTCTTTTGCAACAGTTTCTTCCTTCTGTTGTAGAGTTTGTTTATGGCAAAGAACCACAAGATTGGCTTCCATTTTTGGAGGATAGCATATTGGTTCTGTTTGGGATAGCACAATCCATGCACTCATGTAAGTGCTTATAGAGTGCATCTGTGTAGGATTCAGCAGTCGTAACTGTATTGTCCATCTGCATGGGTGTCATGAAGTTCACCACTTCTGTCTTAAGAAGCATGAAGTTGGCTTTAGAGAAATTTTTTACCATGGTTTCCTTAATGGGGGTGGGGCAGGATGTGGATATCTAGGGTGATTAGCTTATGGTCAGATCTGACAAATGAGGAGTTGACTTCAGGTGTGGAACACCAGCCACTCATGTTGGTAATTACTAGGTCTAGGATATTGTTGCCTCTGGTGGGAGTGTGGATAAGTTGATATAGGGCATTGGAATTTATGAATTCCAGAAAGCATTGAGAGAAGTAGTTGGTACATGAGTAGTTTTCCCAGTTATGGTGGGGTAGTTGAAATCACCCATTATTATGGTGTTTGATTGAACCCTAATATTTTCCGGTATATCAAGAAAAGAGGAGTGGGAATCCTTGGTCATGGTGGGGGATCTGAAGCAAGCTACAATTTGGATTGCAGTTTTGCCCAGAGTTAGTTGCACTTGGATAACCTAGGATGCATTATGCTGAGCAACTAGCCTGGAGGTATGCATATTCTTAAAGAATATGGACACACCTTCGCCTTTGGTGTTCCAGTCCAGGTTAGGTGGCCAAAATGTGTTTTATGAGTTATAGCCTGGTAATGCAGGGGTGCTCTCTGGAGCCTTGAACCAGGTCTCAGTCACTGCATAGATATTGATGTTCTCCATTTTAAGGAGTGACTCGAGAGAATGCATTTTGAGATTTAGACTTCTAGCATTGAGTAGCATTACCCTCAGTTTTTGCTTGCCTGCTCCAGTTATGGTGGCGAATTTGTCATTTGAACCTTGCCTAAAAAAGGCACTATAGGGGCAGCAAGAGCCTTAGCCAGTATCCGGAATCCCAGGGGTGACAGGTGCAGGCCATCTCTGGCAAAGCATCATGGTCTGTCGACCATGTCGTCCCAGGCAGATAGATACTGGATTCCCTTAGAATGACACCAGAAGCTTAGCCAATTGTTGAAGTCAATCATTTTGTCCTTGTACTACAGTATCATTCTGGGCAATGGCAGGATGCTACTCAGGGCTAGGGTCATACCTGCCTGGGCTATAAGATCAGAGAGCTCTTCCATGTCTCTTTTTATGTAGTCCAGGGCGGTACATCTCAGGTCATTCACACCAACATGGACAATGACAGAGTCATATTTGTACTTGTTGTGGAGTGACCTGAGTGCGTGGGTTATGTGGTGGATCCAGGCACCCAACAGGCAGCTGACCTGGTGAGTGCGACATCAGTGTACCTGACTATAGAGTCACCTATGACTAGTTTGTTGGGTATGTTGTTTTGCCTTATGGGCTGTGGTTGAGTGGCACACTGAGTCTGTGGGCTATGTGTCATTTGGGTTGTGTTGGGGGGGTGGAGGTTGCTTGCGTTTCAGCTTTGGAGGTCTCTGTTGCTTGAGCAGATTATTATTGAGAGCCTCTGTGAATGTTTTTGTGTTTCTATGTGGGGATTTTGGTGGTGTAAGTTTAGTGGGACTATGTGATGAGTGTGGTGTGATGCAAGTGTTTACCTTCTCCTCTTGACTGTCAAGTTCAGTCTTGGTTGGAGAGAGCTTTACCTCCAGTTTGGCTAGATAAGTGCATCTCTCACAGGTTGTTGTGTTGGGTGGTAGGAGGAGAGGGTTGTCTGTGTACATGAGGCAATTGTTACATTACCCCAAGATGCCCAGATTCATCAGATCGACAGGAGAGAACACTGGGAGCTGAATCTTGGACATGCCTGAATAAAAAACTATTCTCCTCTAGACAAGTGAGGAAAGTGAGTACAAGAGCTGTTTTTCTCTAAGCAAGTGAGGAACGTAAGTACAAAAACTGTTTTCATCTAGGTAATGAGGAAGGTTGAGTACTGTAGTAATTTGTAGCTTATTTAGTGCTTACAACAAGTTCTGTACAAGTGCTGAGTACGAATAAGCAAATTCAAGTGCTAAAACTAAGAATCTGTATCTGAACTAGACAAGTTACAGGAAAGAAACAAGTGCAAATGTGGGCTTTTAAATCAGAAAGTTGAAAGAGACTGAAAAATTGCCCAAACGCCCAATAACTACAATTTCCTGGCCAGAAACTACTCCTTATGTGGTAGATAGGTTACCTACTGCTTACCATTCCCACTGATAAGCTAGCAGGCTTCCCTCCAACACAGAAAGGCTTGGGGGCCTCAGGAGCTTACAAACACTCATGGATACAGCAAATCTGTATCTGGACTAGACTAGTTACAGGAAAGGGGGGATACTAGTGCAAATGTGGGCTTGGGGGGCTCAGGAGCTTACAAACAGTCTTGGATACAGCAAATCTGTATCTGGACTAGACTAGTTAATTTAATCCTGACTTGTGCTCAGGATTAACTGTAACCTGTGGAACTAACTTGCTTACTTATGTAATTTCTGTAAATAGTCTGTTTGCAATATGTAATGCTGGCATTATGTAATGCTGTATCTGCTTACCCTTGGAGCTTTTCTCCTCAGGCCTCCGCTGAAAATGGACATGCATCCAGTTGGACTATCCCGGTCAACAAATGTAAAATAAATAAAATAAAATAAATAAATCAGAAAGTTGAGAGAGATGGAAAAACTGCCCAAATGGCCAATAACTACAATTTCTGGGCCAGAACCACTCCTTAAGTGGTAGATAGGTTACCTAGTGCTTACCACTCCCACTGATAAGCTAAAAGGCTTCCCTCCAACACAGAAAGGCTTGGGGGGCTCAGGAGCTTACAAACAGTCTTGGATACAGCAAATATGTATCTGGACTAGACTAGTTACAGGAAGGGGGGAAACAAGTGCAAATTTGGGCTTGTAAATCAGGAAGTTGAGAGAGATGGAAAAACTTGCCATACAGCCAATAACTACAATTTCTGGGCCAGAAGCCACTCCTTATGTGGTAAATTGGTTACCTGGTGCTTACCACTCCCACTGATAAGCTAGCAGGCTTTCCTCCAACACAGACAGCCTTGGGGTGATCAGAAGATTACAAACAGTCCTGGATATAGCGAATCTGTATCTTGACTAGACTAGTTACAGAAAAGGCAGGAAACAAGTGTATTTTTTTGTTACAGTTAAGCAAAACACAGAGATTATAGCAAAGTTTTTTGTGTAAAGGAAAGGGAGAAAGGAGAAGCAAAAGATAACTCAAGGTAAGGAAACTAAGTGGGTTGGCCTTTTCAAATGTTCTCTCTGCATTAGGTAGAATGAGCTAATTACACTAGACTGGGAGGAGTGTCCCAGATCAAATTTACAGTAGGGGCGGGCAACTGCAAAGCCATCAAGTATAACAGCAACACACCAACAGGCAGGGAGGGTGGGGAACAATACTACAGCTACTAGCCTACACTCTTTTAGACAGTAAACACTACAGAAATGTTTATCACAGCAGAAGAACAGCAGTGAGACACAAAATGAAAGTTTTAAACAGGTAAGAAAGTCAGGAGACTCTACAGAATGGTTTTAACTGCAAACAAATCAGTTATATGATGCACTCCTTGGCAGGAAATCAGAACAAACAAACAGGTGCTTAACAAGTTCAGAAAATTTCCTAATACCTTTCACACAGTGAAACTAGCTGAAAAACTTTACAAAAAGTGTGAACATAAAAAAAATTACCTATCAGGCCCTGTAAGGCAGACAATTTTAGTTTAGCTGTGCAGATTAGTTAATAGCAATAAAATACAATAAAAAGTATGCAGCAGGCAATAAAAAGTGCTATATATAAAGTGCTAGAAGCAATAACCAGTAAACATAAGCAAAAAAAACAGGATACTTATTGTTATATATCTCAGATCAGAGGTGTATTCAATGCCCCTCCTCCACTCGGCTCAGTGCGTATAGACAGAAATCCTCTCAAAGTTAGGGCTTACATACCAGAAGATACAACCTTAAACAACTTTTAAAAAAAAAACTCAAAAGAACCAATGAGTGCTTACTGCAAGCCCTAGACCATCCAACCTCCACCAGCCAGCAGCCAATCAACACACTCCTGCCACTAAGGTAAAGAAAGGCTTCTGCTAATTCAAGATGGCCTGGTCATGTGCTCAGAATAACCACTGCAAAAATAAACAGGCCCAGAGATAGCAAATCTTAACTGGGACAATACTAAAGCTACCAGCCTACACTCTTTTAGACAGTAAACACTACAGAAATGTTTATCACAGCAGAAGAACAGCAGTGAGCCACAAAATTAAAGTTTTAAAAAGATAAAGGATCCAGGCAAATCTACAGAATGCTTTTAAATGCAAACAAATCAGTTATATGATACACTCCTTGGCAGGAAATCAGAACAAACAAATAGGTGCTTAACAAGTACAGAAAATTTCCCGTTTTCACACAGTGAACCAGTAAGAATAAGCAAAAAAAAAAAAAATCAGGATACTTATTCTTATATATCTCAGATCAGAGTTGTAGTCAATGTCCCTCCTCCACTCAGCTCAGTGTGTACCTGCACAGTTAAAAAAATGTAATGATGATGAATATACTATGCAACACCTCAGACATACAATAACACTAGGACTGGCATATGGCACATCAATGACAAGAAATGGTAAGCAATGTTGTGTTCAAATCATCATAGTGCAGTTATGCAGCATTGCAAGATAAATGGAACTTAAGAAATATGTGCCAATAAAGGTCTTCCAATAGCATTAAGAACATTGTGACAGTGAACACATGTTCAATAGTAGAATAGGTATGTTATACACAAGATACAATGTGTTTGAGAGCAACTTCCTGTTGTTCAAACAGCAGTAACAGTATAAACAACTTATATATAAAATATTTAAGACAAATCAATATGCCAGTTGAACACATATGTTTTTAATTTAGGTTGTGTCAAAAAACATCACACAACCTCAATTTAATAAAAAAAAAGAACTCCTGCTGATAAAGCCTAATATGGCAGTCACCAGTGCTGTACCCCAGGACTCTCTACTGGGCCTGCTAGTGTTTGTCATCTACATCTTAGAAGTGAAGGCTAATTTCAAAAGCCTCTGGCTCACCAAGTTTGCAAATTACTGTAAATTGAGAGCTATCATAGATTCTCCCATGACACCAGCATTCTACAAGAGGGTATAAGACAAACAAAACGACTGGTCCAAAAGCCACAGATTAAAACTCAGTGCAAAGAAATGCATTATACCAACCTTTGGGAAAGCCCTCTCTCAAGCTAATTACTTCATCTATAAAACATCCATCTAAGAGTTGAGCCAATAGTTGGGGATCTGGGAACATATGTCAACAGTAATTTGGCATTCAACCAACACATAGCTAAAATAAGTAAGAAAATCATTCTGTGTTGCCCAACTCATAAGCTAGGGTATGGTATCCAGGTACAAGGAAGTAACAGTGCCACTCTACTCAGCTCTTATCAGACCCATCATTAAGAAAAATGACTCCTTTGTCATGTACCTAGCCAGGCACTTACAACAGTTGGAATGCCTTCTAAGCTTCCTCACCAGGAGAATTCTGGGTAGGAATTCCCTGTCCAATATATATCACCTTAAGTACTGCGATCAAGATAAACACAAACTTCTGAACAAAACCGCTAAAGCCGTAACTCTTGAGGAACGCTCTATTTATTTTAAACGCTAATTAAAACACGCTTTTCATCTAACCCAAATGGTTAAACTTCATCAGAAAACAAGCAAGCAAAACATTGTCAGTTGATTTTCAAAGGCAAAATACCCCACCAAATCCTTTTGATGACACTCGTCATTCTTAGAGGGGTAGCTTTTTTGAAAAACATTAAAAACGCTGAAAACCATTATGTATTGATATGCAAAAATTTGAACTTATTGCTTCAATAAAAAAATGAAAATAAAAATAAAAACACAAAACAATAATTAAACTATTAACTGCCTTTCAAAAAACATAAACCTTCTTATTGGTTGTTTAAAATATTTAAAAGTATATGAATATAAATTCATAAAATTAATTAAATTGATTACTAATGAATCAATCACAGATACAAATATGAAATACCAAAACCATAAATTTCTATTCCCTACACATGGGCACATAACATAGGATCGCTGAATGCATCATTACTGAATACATACATTTGATTCGGCCTCTTTTGTGATAATGATCATTTTCAAAACCAAAAACTACACTAGAATATGCAGAACTTGTTCGAGCAATCAACAAATAAACAGCTTAAATTATATTGTGTACTAGCTCCCGTGCTTGATCTCACAGCTATCAATAATTGTCTAACATATTTAAACTCCTAAGACATGATGGTATAACTATCTATCTAGACTTTTAAGTTTCAATCTACTCATTAAGGAGCATTTCTCATTCAGCCCTGGATATGTGTACGCATTAAGTTTTATTTGCCATAAAAGCTCCATTTTCTCTAATAACAAACCAAACGGACCACCCTCTCACATCCTGTCTAACTTAATCAATCACTTTGAAAACAAATCTATGTTGGGGATAAGCCATAGTATGTCTTGCAATCTTCTTTCTGCAAATTAATGCTCCTTAGGTGCTCATATACCCTATCTCTTAATCTACGCTCCATTTTCCCTATATAAAAACATGGGCACCCTTGGCAAGCTGCTAAATATACAACTCCTTTCGAGTTACAATTAAATTTACCTTTGGTATATAACCTCACCCCATTAATCACGATTTTGGCCCCTGAAGCCATGAAATGGCAATAAGAACAATTACTGCATTGCATCATACATTTACTAAAGGGCAAAGTAATTTCCTGTGGTTTTTTTTGTAGTAACTGTTTGAAACTCAGTCCTCTTTTCCAAACTATTTTAGGTGACGTTCCTAGTTTGGATATTAGTGTGTTGTCATCATTCAATATAGCTCAGTTTTTCATTATGATTTCTCTTATACTATGAAAATCCAGGGAAAATCTCAATATGCAAACTAAATTGAACTCTGATTTATTCAATTGTTGGGTCATTCCTTGCATTCCTATATGAAACTGTGGAACAGATTGGTTATTAAATGAAAGAATTTGTTGCTTCAAAATGGGTTTGAAATGCCCATTAATCCTTTAGAGTGTTACCTCTTCTATTAATGCTTCTAATAAGGAGATGGGATATGCTCTATTCAGAAACATTTGTTTTAAGTTCAAGCATTCTTCCTTGAAGTTCTCTTCTGATGTAATCATTCACGCAGCTCTAACCAAGTGGCCCTTGACTACTGACTTTTTTTGGTGTACTGGATGTGCACTGGAATAATGTAGGTATTTGTTGGAATATGTAGGTTTCCTGAATATTTTTGCTTCATACTCTTTCTGTTGTTCATTTTTACTCAGTGTTACATCCAAAAATTAAATTGATTTTGTATTAAATGTGTGTGTTAGTTGTAAAAATTCTGTACAGTCATTTAATGTACTAATTATTTTCTCTGCAACGTGCTCATCCTCTTCAATTATTATAAATATGTCATCTATAAATCTCACATAGAATTTTATGATGTTTTTAAGGGAATCATTCTCAAACACGAATGCATTTTCCCAAAACGACATCACCAAATTGGCATAACTAGACCCGCATGGAGATCCCATTGCTACTCCTTTCTTTTGGATGTAAAACTGATTATCAAATAGTATGAAGTTATATGCCAAGATCACATCCAATAACTCTCGTACCAAAGAGACTTCATCCTCTGGGGCATTTTTTTGCCTCATTCTTGCTGTTGCCCACTCTATACCTTTTTGGTGGGGTATACTAGTATATAGCTCCTTGACATCAACTGTTAAGAAATTATTTTCATGTTTGAATTTAAGGCTATTTATTCTCTCTAAAAATGCCCAGGAATCTTTAACAATCTACTGTTCTGTCGCTGCATATTTTTTCATTATTGTATCTACAAATTTGGCGCATGCATAAGTGGATGATCTCCTACCATCCACTATTGGTCTGAAGGGGGGTATTTAATATTCTTATGAATTTTAGGCACACCGAACATATAGGGTACTCTTGGTGACTCCACCATCAAATAGTTAAATGTATGCAAGTCTATTCTTGCATCTATAAACAATTAATTCAAAAAAACTTTTGATGAATTGAATAGACTTGTTGTATTCATTGACTGAAGAAATCTCATATGTATCAGATGTTAATAATCCTTTAATCTTCCTGACATAATCTGGTGTTTCCATAGCTACAAGCCCCCCTCCTTTATCTGGGTTCATCACCCTCACATTGGCTGCCAACAACAATTCTATGTTGTCCTTTTCATCCTTGCTCAAATTATATTTGTAATCACATTTTTTCTCACTTAGTTTCCTAAGGTCTAATTCACAATTTTTTTCAAATATTTGCAATGTATTAGGCAATGGTGGATTAAAACAACTGGCGACTCTCAGTTGGTTCCCCTTCATAGGTTGCCCCTCTAAAAGCTGTATGAGATTCAATTTCCTCACAAAGAGCTTTAAATCACAAATGGTTTCTGCAATATTCATTTGAGTTGTAGGTACAAATGTTAACCCTTTTGATAATGTGTCCACCAGTTCTGTCACATGAAAGGATGAAAAATTATAAACAGTGAAGCCCCCTTCGTTGTTCTTAATAACGTCTATTGCAGTTTGTTAGTGATTGATCAATATCATCTCCTGTAATTGAGATTTTTCTTCTTGTTCCACTGTTCCTTTTGATTGCGTCATGGAAAACCCTGTTTTAAATTAGAGGTAGAAGCCTGTTGGTTATTCCTTACTTCATTATTGTTATTGTTGTTACGTTCTCTTATTCTTTCACTTCTTCTAACATTCTCATCATTCGTTTCTTCTATATTTGGATTATTGTGAGAATCTTTTTGCTGTGCAACATCCCCCATTACTGGATATGCATCATTAAATGCGTTTGTGCCCCCATTCGATCTAAGATTCACAGTCTGTTGGTTTGACCATGCTTGTGAAACTGGGGGTGGGGGGTAAACTGACCCTGTTTTATATTGCATCTGGTCTTTTTGAAGTTTTTTAATTTTGGTTTGCCTTATTTTTTCTAAATGTTGTTCTATAATAACAACGAAGATATTCATATTTGTATCTTGTGAAATCTGTGTGTTGCTTAATTTGTCCATCAAGAGATTCAATAAGTGGTTCCAATTCTTTAGTCAACATGCTATAGTGTTTAGTCATGGTTTGTAAATACTGCAAACCTTGTTGATTAAAAAGTTTGATTAGGTCTTGATGGAAGACTGATCCTGGTATCAAACCTGTCAGGTATCACCAGGTTCTGAGCCCTTTTGGCACAATTTCTAACCTCAAACACTCTTGGAAATATTCAATTTCCAAACAAAGTTTTTTGTATTTAAGCATATTGTGATCAAGTGCATTTAGCAATTCCAATATAGTTTTATCTGCTGTATTACTGTTTGATGTCATGTTATTAGAAGTATTTGTTCCTAATAAACCTATTGGAGACATAAGCCAGTCTTTCAGGTTTGGTACTTGTGTCGGAGCATTACCTAAAGCCTGTATCGGCTGCTGTTGCATTTGCATATTATGTTGAAAAATCAAACTATTGCCATTGTTGATATCATTGTCGGTACTATTGTTTGATAAGCTAACTGCATTAACCGGTAGTCTTTGCTGGTTAAGCTGACAATAGTTTGGTTCAAAATTATTGTTCTGGACAGTACCTGTTTGCCCTGAATGTCGACCAGACATTAAATCCCTTTGTCCCACCTGTACCAGTTGCAGAGCGATATAAACCTCTTGCCCATCCTGCCTCGGCTGAAGAGACGTTGAAGCGACCATTCGGTCCTGCTGTTGCTGTTGTTGAACTGCTGCAACTGTATCCAACCTCTCATTCATCACTTCTACTTTCTGTGACAAAAGTTGGATCAACATACTAAGCTTATGCATAGAAACTGCTTCTTCATTCGAATCTCTTAAAATATTCAGCGTACTCTCAAATGAGTTGTTAGCCATAGCGAACCACGTAAACACAAAAACTACTGTGAACAAGATAAACACAAACTTCTGAACAAAACCGCTAAAGCCGTAACTCTTGAGGAACTCTCTATTTATTTTAAACGCTAATTAAAGCACGCTTTTCGTCTAACTCAAATGGTTAAACTTCATCAGAAAACAAGCAAGCAAAACATTGTCAGATGATTTTCAAAGGCAGAATACCCCGCCAAATCCTTTTGATGACACTCATCATTCTTAAAGGGGTAGCTTTTTTGAAAACATTAAAAATGCTGAAAACCATTGTGTATTGATATGCAAGGAATGACCCGACAATTGAATAAATCAGAGTTCAATTTAGCTTGCATATTGAGATTTTTCCCTGGATTTTCATAGTATAAGAGAAATCATAATGAAAAATTGGGCTATATTGAATGATGACAAAACACTAATATCCAAACTAGGAACGTCAACTAAAATAGTTTGGAAAAGAGGACTGAGTTTCAAAGAGTTACTACAAAAAAAAAACACAGGAAATTACTTTGCCCTTTAGTAAAGGTATGATGCAATGCAATAATTGTTCTTATTGCCGTTTCATGGCTTCAGGGGCCAAAATCGTGATTAATGGGGCGAGGTTATATACCAAAGGTAAATTTAATTGTAACTCGAGAGGAGTTGTATATTTAGCAGCTTGCCAAGGGTGCCCATGTTTTTATATAGGGAAAACAGAGCGTAGATTAAGAGATAGGGTATATGAGCACCTAAGGAGCATTAATTTGTGGAAAGAAGAAAATGCCCTTGCAAGACATATTATGGCTTATCCCCAACATAGATTTGTTTTCAAAGTGATTGATCAAGTTATACAGAATGTGAGGAGGTGTCCATTTGGTTTGTTATTAGAGGAAAATGGAGCTTTTATGGCAAATAAAACTTAATGCGTACACATATCCAGGGCTGAATGAGAAATGCTCCTTAATATGTATATTGAAACTTAAAAGTCTAGATAGATAGTTATACCATCATGTCTTAGGAGTTTAAATATGTTAGACAATTATTGATAGCTGTGAGATCAAGCATGGGAGCTAGTACACAATATAAGTTAAGCTGTTTATTTGTTCATTGCTCGAACAAGGTCTGCATATTCTGGTGTAGTTTTTGGTTTTGAAAATGATCATTATCACAAAAGAGGCAGAATTAAATGTATGTATTCAGTAATGATGTATTCAGCGATCCTATGTTATGTGCCCAGGTGTAGGGAATAGAAATATATGGTTTTAGTATTTCGTATTTGTATCTGTGATTGATTCATTAGTAATCAATTTCATTAATTTTATGAATTTATATTCATATACTTTTAAATATTTTAAACAATCAATAAGAAGGTTTGTTTTTTGAAATGCAGTTAATAGTTTAATTATTGTTTTGTGTTTTTATTTTTATTTTCATTTTTTTACTGAAGCATGGCTGTTGTTAAATGTCAATAATTTTCAAGCAAGTTAAATTTTTTGCATATCAATACATAATGGTTTTCAACGTTTTTAGTGTTTTTCAAAAAAGCTACCCCTTTAAGAATGAGTGTCATCAAAAGGATTTGGCAGGGTATTTATATATTGCCTTTGAAAATCAACTGACAATGTTTTGCTTGCTTGTTTCCTGATGAAGTTTAACCATTTGGGTTGGAAAAAAAGCGTGTTTTAATTAGCGTTTAAAATAAATAGTGCATTCCTCAAGAGTTACGGCTTTAGCAGTTTTGTTCAGAAATATATCACCTTAAGGTTCTATCTCTGTCCTTAGTCTCCTATAGGTTACTTAGAGGCAGTCTATGCCTAGCATGTAACGCATCCTTGAATTCAGCTCTGATCGATCTCTTGCACATCTGTAAGACAAACAACAGCAGAAACAGTAAGTCCAAGGGTGTGACCATTGTCTGCGACATAAATAGAACCACCTGGAGAGACTAATATGTGTCTCAAAGAATCATAGTGCTATAGAATAAGCTCCCCATCTACATGAAGCAGAGTTTATCTCTTACTTTCAGCCAAAGAAACCCTGACCATTGGATGGGAAATCACAAATTCACCCCCAGCTTGACCTCCTTGTCTCTGATGGACCGAGGTTGACAGTAAGTAACTTAATGCCCAACTACCATACCACATCCACATAACATTTAGCTACATCTTTAATAACATATCCTACCATATAGGCATCGAAAGAATTCTTTAACAACACTGGGCTGGGTTACGTGGCTAGGCTTGTAAAGACCCTGGTGATCATTAGCCTAGTATGAACCCATGAACCTGAAGTTCTGATATTGTGTGCCAGAAATTAAAGTACTAATTTAACAAGGAGATGTGAGAATGTTGAATGTGTTCCTATAATGCACTTCTTGCTCTGGTCATTGCTAAATATACCCTTTGAATGGCTTCATTTCCTTTAATTTTCTTCTGTTCTTTTTAATCATGCCTTTTGCATTTGCACTCTGCATGGCAGTGCACAAACATTGTTCACTTCCTAAGGAAAAAAATGAAAAATTTAATTTGGGATGCCTTCTGAAGCACAAACGAGCCTGTCAATGGTGTGTTGCCATCAGCACTCTCGACAGTACTCAGTGAACAAATTCCACCTGTCAGCCTGCTATCACTATGGCACAAGGTGTAAGTGAAGTGAACGTTGAGAAAGAGATCACATAATGTGGAGTTCAAATCCACTTTACAGATAATTTTACAGAGGGGGTCAGAATGCCATTTGTTACAACATTTTAATTAGCAATGTCACAATAAATGCAAATGACTATCATAACTATGTGTATTGCAACAAATGTATCATTACTGCTTGCTATAGAAGCCCAATATAATGTGTGCAAATTACATTAAGCATACAAATGATGTGGAATGCACATGCATAGTTATGATGTGCACAGTATTTTTGCTATAATTATTATGAGAGTTTTCACATATCATCAGTATGTGTTTATGACAGTAAGTTTTGTAAAGTATGTATTTAACCTAACCTGTCATGTATTACTCAGGGTATGCAACTGCATGCATCTGAAATGTTTTTAGAAATGCAAATACTGCCTTTTATATAGAAATGCAGTCCCATAACTAAGTAAAGTCACAGACATACAGGCATGTCTGAAGTATATTTTCATTCATTCATAAATTAGTATATCACTAACTACCCTGTTAAAAAGTAAGTTGTCCTGTGGCATTAACAGTTAATAAGCAAAGTTTAATATTTTATCCTTTTTTTTCTAGTGGGTTCAGTTTCCAAGTGGAAAGATACCTGAGTCAGTGCCAAGTATACACTAATGTTTAAGTCTCATTGGCACAAACCTTTCAGAAGCCATACCATTTTTCCTCAGACCATCCATGATTATAACAAACACCATAAAGCATTTCAGTGTTAAACACTGGAACATGTGTCAGTAGTCTGAGCATCACACATGACTAAATCTCACTGCCATAAGTGCCAATGTGTCTGCAAAGCCATTACTGTGCTTCCAATTGCACAAATGCACCTGGAAGGCTTTGTGCACAAGATCTTACAGGTGAGAGCTGAACTGAGCACCAACTCAGACACATATTTCTAGCTTGACTTCTGAAGACATGGCTGGCAAAGGTAGGGATGGTGTTCCATTTTGAGTAAAAAAAAGTGGGATGTTGAGGAATCCAGTTTTTTGTGGCACTCCTCATGAAGTGCTACAGCTAGGAGCTACTAAAGGGTGATTATAGCATGTCTCAGTATAAGGCTGAGGCTTGGAATAGCTTGGCCAGGCTATCTCGAGTGCAACTAGCATCCCACGTACTAGGGAGCAATATTGTCCCACTACAGTGACATGACGAAGCACAAGTTTGACTTCCTAAGTTGACTGGAAGATGAATTTAAGACTGCAAACATCCCTCAGTTCTGTACGACCCATCACCTGTCTATTATATAGCATTAATGGCCATCCAGTACAGTTATTCATTATGCTTACATCCATATTTTTAGTTTTCTCTACTGTATAGCTGCAGCAGAGATATCAGAAACCTGTGAGGCACATCAGGAGAGACTAACTTGCCTCAGAGAGGTATGGGAGAGCATACATCAGGTCTGAATGCAAGACAAATAAGTATTTTCAGTACATCACTTCTGTATCATCTTGAGCAGGCATACCTTAACATTTATATCAAGCATACTTGCCTGCTACAATACATCTTAGTGATGTCATTAGGTAATGAGTACACAAACTTAATTGTGTGTGGGTTCAATACCCAAAAACAGACATTAGACATTTTGCAGGATACTCTTTATAAGATATTAACTGCAATTCTGCATGTCATTAACAATACAGTTTGGCAAATGCAGTTGTTAATTTTGAAAGTATTTATTTGATATGGCTTAGTCAAGGAAATTATTCTATTTGTCATATCACACCATTGTGATTGATTGATTCTATGATACATTAATGCTTTCACATCATACATGAATGGAACACATGATAAACACTGAACCAAGTAAAATAAAAAGAAGAACACAGTCCAAGAAGTGAACTGAAACTGCAAAATGATTTATTAAGCACTTTCGTCAATTTTTTGTACTTGACTTCTTCAGAATCAATCAGGAATTAATCAAGTAACTAATCAAGAATTAATAAATCGTACCTGGATGTGGCAAAGGTGTGCATATGTATTTATTATATTGATTAATGTATTGAAATAAAAAACTAACGTGACATGCTATTGATCTGATGCTCTCATTTTTTGTCTCTCGCAATCTCTCTCTCTCTCTCTCCATCTCTTTTTCTTTCATTATTCATATTTTTATTGTTTTTAGTTTAATAAATTGCTGAAGAAAAAATTACCATCAGCACAGAAAGCTGGACCAACCACTGCAGTTTGGTCCTCCATACAACCACAGGTGGCTGATGTGGCTCCACCACAGGCAGCATAGAAACTCAGCATATCTGGGTTGCAACCTGTCAGCATTGCCTCCACAACTCATGCCCTACCTGCTAATTCAGCCCTGGCTGCTGGTGTAATGGTATGCTCTGGGAGAGTAGTAATAGTAGTGGAAGTGACAATTTTGTCACCCTTAAGGAGCTGACAGGGCTGGTGGGGGGCATAATGGAGGGGGGACCTCTGTGCCAAAACCAACAGGGTTGTCCTGCATTGTAGTGCCAAACTAATGACATATCTGGCACACACTCAGGCATCTGACACAGGAGACAGTGATGACAGTTCTGAAGGCAAGGACTACATCTTCTCTGTCCTCAAGCTGGATATAGATGTGCTTCCAATGCCCTTTACCTATTCCCAGTCATGGTGTCCCATAATCTTTTGTGTCTACCATCCGTATCTTTCTTGTATATCCTGTATGTGTATACCTGCTGCCTAGACTACACTACCTACCTGACCATCTGATATCTAGGCATCTGCTCCATTCCACTCTCTCTCTCTCTCTCTCTCAAAAAGAAATCAGTCAATCAATAAATAAATAAAAAATAGGCACCTGTCCCACAAAAAAATACACCTAGCACATAACTCTCCACTTCGCTTATGTGTTATCTTGACTCAATTGATTTGGTCTAATTGGCTATACTACATTATTCTGTTGTTGTCACCCATCCCATGTGTGGTGACTCTCCAAAGTCATGAAACTGTGTGCACCATTCTTCATTTATTTTGTGAAGAAGTGGACAGCTATGGTGCTCTTTCACCCCCCATCATGCAAATTCCTGTATTCTTTCCCCTGTGTCCTACCCTCTGCTTGCCCCCCCTTTTCACCACTGTCATACCAACCCCTTTACACACACAATCTGATGAAAGAATGGAATCATGCACAACACACTTAGCCAGAAATGGCCCATTAAAAAGCTTTCATTTTTTTGTCCTCCGCATTGCATGGAGATTGGTATCACATATCAGTGCTGAGTGACAGTGAATGGCATTTCATGTCCTACCAGTTTTTGCCATTTCCCACACTAGTCTGGTTACTTTTGTGCAAATTTGCTTAAATCTGCTGCTCTTTATGAATGCAGAGTAAAGACAGAGTAAAGGCATTACTTTGAAACAGTTACTTTAACAGATTTTAGGCTACTGAATGTAATGAACTAGAGGTTTCTATGTGGTGTGTTGAGATAATTCCCCTGTCAGTAGACAGATGTTTTTGCATAGTCTCAAGGGTTTGATTACAGCTGTATGTCAAATTATTATTTTATGCCATTTTATATTCCTATCACATTTAACTCCATTTGTCTGGATATATAGCCAGTTACAACATTGCATTAACATAACATTTGAATAGTGCAGCAAAAAGGCATTTGCAAAAACATTCCATCCCCACAGTGAGATGTATTAAATCTCCCTTATCCTGACTATGTCTTAATCTTGTTTCTACTCTCCTACCCCTTCTTGCTCCCTGCAACAAGCACATTATTTTATAGACCATGACAGAGTAGTAATGAGGAAACAACTAAGAGTAACTAACACACCATAAAGGTGGCCCTAAATGTACCATCAACAAAACTCCTGGTATTTCTCTGTCCATATTTCCCTCTCTCTCACTCTCTCTGTCTCTTTTCACCCCTTCAGCTTCGGTAAGTTGTCACTGTCTCTCTAGTTGTTGATTTAAAGTATGTGAAGTAGGAATTTATTGTGGTGTGTTGAGATAAAGCTCAGGTCTATAGAATGATTTTTTGCATATTTTCTAGGGTTCTATTCCAGAAATATATGAAACTGTTACCAACTGGTTTTATTAGACTGTTTTATGGGTAGCTTTGGCCTACATGTTTTGGGCCACCATTACCCTCCTTTTGTCATAACCATCTTGGTTTCAGACTCCATCTCCCCCTGTCTATGTACCTTCCCTACTGTTTCATTAGCCTTTTTCCTCTGCTTTTGCACATTTTCTGGCTCCAAACAGCATATGTTACTTATGGAGAAATGGAAGTAAACAGCTTATGGCAAAATCTTGTGAGTGTTTACCTTTGACCACATTACGCTGGTGACCTTCATGTTACTGTGCTTAGCAGCAATGTGCTATATACAGTCAGGCAAATTTTCTACTGAACTAGCTGAAAAGTTGAATATACACTATTTATGATATTCCAATTGCAAATATTGTTAGGAAGTATGCTGCCCAAAAATGACTGGCTTCATCTTGATGACAAATGTGTATATCATGACACATAATACCTTAGGATAACACATCTCTGTTCTGCATTGGATCATTTATTATGCTGCTTGCTGCAATGTGCACCTTGTGTAGTGTTAAAATTGTCAGTCCTGTGGTGAAGCCTGATTCCTACATTCTCCCTTACTTTATTGCTTTGTGACTCTTCCCTTCAAACCAGTAAAATTAGGGTTGTGAAGTAACATTTCCTCCGTGGTGTGTTGACATAATTCATATGTCTGTAAAATGCTTTTGGCATAATGTCAAGGTTTTTTTTCCCCAAAATATGTGAAAGCCATATTTAATGTTTATTTATAGTGCTATTACGTGTGTAAGTGCTGCCAGCATATCTTAGTAACCAACCATTATCCTGCTTATGTTTCAGTCGTGGTTATACTTTTCAATCCTTGCTTTTTTCCTATTGTAAACATTTGATTGAACATAGCACGACAAATTATTTATCATGAAAAACAACATTAACACATCCCAGGGATATTAAAAATACACTAGAAAAAGCATAACATTCTTTGTGTGTCTCTATCACTGTTTCCATGTCTGTATGTGTTCCCACATCTGTATCATCACTTTTTTACTATTGCATATTTATTATACTACCAGATGTAATGTACACATTATGGGATTTTACAGTTGTCATGAGTGCAGTGAAGACTGATACATACATTCTCCTTTGCTTCAATCTGTTGTCAGATTTGAACTTTGTGAGGTAGGAGTTCTTCTGTGGTGTAGCTAGATAACACTCTTGTCTGTTGGTCTTTCCTGAATAATTATGATGATAAACCAAAGTCTAATACAAATATGTGCAGAAATGAAACAGTCTGTTCTTTTAGTATGTCTGAATGGGTTCCTGTCACTAGTTTTCTACCTCTTTCCATGCCTTCTGTGTCATCAAATAAACCTCCTTGACTAAAAACTGTTTACATAAGCCATGTTTCCACCAGCAGTAACATGCTCGGTCCCTCATGTAATACACCTGTTATATAAATATAAGGATTGAAGAACTGCAACTGTCATGACAAAAATGTAAATTATGATACCTGAAATATGACTGAACAAATATCTGTTCTGCATTCCATCAGATTCAGACATGGTTGTACATGTACACGCTTATTTGCACAAAGGTCAGCGCAGAGAATCATAGACTTCTGCTAATTCCCATTCTAAATTCAACACCTCAAGGTATGATTATGCACGTGCTAATACTTTGCCATCAGCAGTGCAAATGAGCTTGCCAGCAATATACCACTTCATGGAGAGAGTTAAAAAATGAAAAAAAAAAATTCTGGGAGTAGGTTGCACCACTTCAGTATGCATGAATGGAATTTTGAAACCAAGGAATCTGTTTTTTAGAGTGATGTTGACTTGATTATTATTGTATGTCTGCACTCCATTGCTCACACTTGCAACTTTGTTAGACTGGTGTGCAACCTTTTTACACATAACCCATCACTGTTATTAAGAAGTGCATGGTCATATTTAGGAAGTGTTTGTATTGTCAATGCACATTATGTAAGCATGAGCCGAGACAACTGACAGTGACACAATAAATGGTTTCTAATTGCATGCAATCATCCCAGTATGAACTGTCATGAATGCTTGACAATACACTGTTTTGCAATTGTGATTGTCATTGACACCCATATTGTGAAACAGGTACATGTCACACACACTATTGCAATGTACATGAATGACAGTATATAGCTGTTGAACATAAGTATTTAATTATATGGAACAAGCACAGTGCTGTTACATTGTCCTGTCCAGACACATGCATTTGTCCCAAAACATGTGATGTGCAGGATTCATGTCAGTCCATCGACAGTTCAAAACAACGAAAGTCAGTACTGCAAAACGAAAGCATCGACCGTTGAAAACATCGACAATACAGTCACGTAAAGTAAAGTAAAGTAAAGTCACAAAAACTAGTGCTAACATGGGTCCTGCAAGGGGGAAGTAAAGGATATGATATGATACTGTACCCATACTAAACTCCGCAATATCATATCCTTTACCTCCCCCTTGCAGGACCCATGTTAGCACTTGTTTTTGTGACTTTACTTTACTTTACTTTATGTGACTGTATTGTCGATGTTTTCAACGGTCGATGCTTTCGTTTCGCAGTACTGACTTTCATTGTTTTGAACTGTCGATGGACTGACATGAATCCGATGTGCAATATCTGATATTCTAAACAGTGAAGTTTTAATACTTGCAAATGTGCATTTTCACATTGCTAAAAATCAGACTTTTTCTATGGTACTTGTAATTCATACTGTTTTCTCTAAGTTGTGCAGCTAATTAGTTAGATGTTTTGAATATGACAGTGATGAACTCTGTGTGTGTGTGTGTGTGTGTGTGTGTGTGTGTGTGTGTGTGTGTGTGTGTGTGTGTCCTATGTGGTGCTAGATTCAGGCAAGTAAAACCTCAACAACAGATGTTCTGTGTTCACTTCGACTCAGGAGAAGAATTTAACTTTTGGCACAGCTCCCTCTTCACTTAATATACTGTTTTCCCCAAACATCTCTGCAACACACTGATGAGGTCATCCTGTCAAAAGTGCACTCTGTTCCATTAAGAGTTAGACTTTTACTATGGTGCTTGTGATTCATATTGTAGATGCTATAACTAGTTAGGTAGGTGGATCAAATCTGACAGTGATGAACTTGTTTGTGTGGTTCTAGTGACAGGTAGGTAAAGCCTCAACAACAGATGTGCTGTGTCAACTTCCACTGAGGAAAAGAATTTAACTTTGGACACAGTTCCCTCTGTACTTTATTCCACTTTCGACACAAATATCCTATCTGCACACACACAGATGAGGTTATCTTTTCATATACACTCTTTCCCCTTACTAACCAGACTTATGTCATGCATGCCACAAATACGGTGTACTATAGATTGTATAACCAGATAGGTAGGAGGTTCAAATCTTATATTGGTGAATGTTTGTGTGTGTGTGTGTGTGTGTGTGTGTGTGTGTGTGTGTGTGTGTGTGTGTGTGTGTGTGTGTGTGTGTGTGTGTGTCTTCAATATGAGGTAGGCATAGGTTCCCAAACTGTCATATTGTATCACTTGAGAATTTAACCTGGGAGAGGACCCCCCCCCCTTATCCCATATTTTGCAACAAACGTTCTCTGCAACACATTGATGAGGTCATCCTTTCATACCTGCAGTCTATCAGTGTAAAAGCTATATTTTTCCTATACTGATTTCCTCTAATACTGTGTTCTATAGATTGTGTAACTACATTGGAAGAAGGTTCAAATCTCAGAGTGGTGAACTTGTGCATGTGGCTTCAATGCCAGGTAGGAACAGCTTCTTGAACAGATGTGTTGTATCTACTTCTACTCAAGGAAAGAATTTAACCTGGGAGAGGACTCCACTTTCTCACTTTTACCAGAAACATCTTGTCTGCAACACACTGGTGCGATCATCCTTTCATAAGTGCATTCTCTCACTATAAAAATTCATACTTTTTCTGTAGCATTTGTGGTTAATTCTGTGTTCTCTGGGTTCTACAACTAGATAAATAGGGGGTTTGATCCAACATTGGTTAAATAGTGTGACTGTATAGGTTCATAGGTGAATAATAGGCTATCTTCCCTGAGGGGACATTTTAAGCCTAGCCAATAATTCCAGGCCAGAATCAAACCATGTACCTTGTGTCTATAGGCTATCTGCCCTGAGGGGACATTTTAAGCCTAGCCAATAATTCCAGGTCAGAATCAAACCATGTACCTTGTGTCTATAATGTGAAGACCTTAAACATGATGTCAAATCCACTCTAATGTCATGTACAATTGTTTTCATGCTAATACCCCTTATGTAAACTTCCACTTAGGAGAGAAATTTTCAGGTAATACCCACTTTTGGAAACATGATGGTTACATCATGCTTTCAAAAATGAACTGCATTACAGTTGTAGTATGACTTATCCTGTAATGTTGGCTGTTAATACTGTGCTCTTTAGACTGCGTAACTAAATAGGTACAAGGTTTAAATCCAGCAATGTCTGACTACTGAAACTGTGTCTGTTGTGCTGTATTGAGAATCCTTCTAATGCTTATGGGATGTGTAGTTATGTACTGTTACTGTGATCTTGAACCACCTCTTTTCCTTTTTAGAAGAACAACACTGCATAAAATAATGGTGATGTCATCCATTCAAAGTTGTACTGTCAGAACTTTGAATCAATATCTGGCATGACATGTAATTCAGCCAACATTTCTGTACCTTGTGATCTTAGGTAGTCAGTACAAATCCATCTATTACTCCTTTGACTCGGTTGTGTCAACATGACTGTGAATGTGCATAAAGATAATGATGTTACCACCCGGCTATCTGCCAGTTTCACAAAGAAATGGTTTTACTGGATAATGATCATACTGTTGGATGAAATCTGGCTTTGCTAGGAGAAATACTAAGACTTTTCCTGTGGCATGATGAAATGATACAATGTTCTATATGCTGTCGCCTTACTAAGGCATGTATTTGAGTCCGTGATTATCCATACAAAGTGCATGATTGCCATTCTCCTGTCATAGTGATGACTATTACACATCACATATGCTTGGATATACCTGGCAGCAGACAATGATATGTGAGAAATACACACTTGGCAACAATGTTTTAAAGAAGTTGCAGGGACACGTATCCTTTGCAGCAATAACATGATGTCATGCCTCCAAATACCCAAATATCTCACAATTTTAAAAACATGTGCACTATGGCACATTAATCATTTACTATATCATGTAGCTTTTGTCCTCATATATTCAGGTGTTCAAAATCCACACTAAGTGACTGTAAGCATTGTGTTCCTTATACTGTTATGTGTGAATGACACCCACAACTATTATAATGTGTACAATTACAGTGGGAGAGGTATACCCTGTCCCTTTTATCTCATAGAAATGTATTGCATCACAATCATATGATGTAATTACTTTATATAAGTGGAGCCTCACAGCTGTGTTGAGACTTGCACTGTGGAGTATGTGATTTATACACATCATTAATCAGTGGACTTACCTTAATATTGAATTGTTGCAAAGGGAAATAGTATATGAATATACTGATGTTACACAAACAACACTGCATTAAGTTATTACTATCAATTTTTACTTTGGGGAAAGAAATATAAACTCATTTTGTAATTTTCTGGTAGTGAAACAGCTCTTCTGGGAATGTCATGATGTGAGTGCTCCTGTGGCACATGCATTCAGCAATGACTTGTATAGCATACCTACACAGATAGAGTGTGGTTCAGTTCTGGGAAAGTGTGTGTACAAGGAGCATTGATACTGCATTGCTCACACTTGTGTGAAAATTAACATAGTTACCTTCTTTTCATCATTCCGACAAAATAATATTGTACAAATTATCATCAAATGCTCTTTCTTATGTCACACTTCTGTTACACGTGACAAGCTCCATTGTTACGTCATGTGGTAGACACAGTCAATGCACAGCTCAGTAGAGTGTGTAGAATACCAGGCAAAGATCTGAATCTGATAACATCTGAATGTCAGATAACTGTGTCAGACAGGAGTGACTTAGGCAAAGAAAGTATTTATGGCACAGTAAGAGGGCCATACTTTCAAGGCATTATTCTCCAAAGCTGGGGATCCATTACAATAGGAAAGGGATGTAAGCCCTTCAAGTGTGTTTGTCATGACACACACAATGTGCCTATTTTTGTGGTGTCAACGGTTGATATCTGTCCCAGCATATGTTCAGGTCTGGCAACATGCAAATGTCATTGGCTGTTCATTGGCATAACTTAATTTCCAAATAATAATGCTTTGAATTTCATGTCTTCATCCAACCATTTATGTATGACTGCATTCTTTTCTTCACACTTTAGAGCTTTATAAGGCATGAGGGCTTACATAACATTTCTTAGTGTATGGCATGTTGCAAGATCATCAGAAAGCATGATTGGGCTTGTGCTATGACACTTTCTTGTGTGTTTGTGTTTCTTACATACTGTTATAGCAGCATTCATTGTAATTTATTGTGAGCATGCCCAGTGTTATCATGTAATAGATGTGCTCCATTTGTGAATGGAGACCTTGAACAACTGAAATGTCATAGGATCTGTATTGTCATTTTTTACTTATATAGTTTGAGTGGTAGTATATTACTATTTAGGATATAAGTGAATATACAACACATGCTCATCTAATACATGTTTCAAGATAATGTACCCCCCTTCTATGGTTACCAATTAACAACAAATGGGAAATGATAACAAATAGCCAAACATGTCCCTTTCTGATGTGCATGACACAACAGCTGCATGGCTGTTTATACATGATGAAGTGGAGAATACAGCAGTACTAACACTTATCACAAATACATTCCCTGTATATACGTGTCTTATTCAATAACTACAGTCTGTGCGAATAGTCCCTAATGTATCCACTGTCCTTGCTAACTGTTATGTCAACTCAGCATATTATCAACATTAACATCATATGTACTGTACCTTGTAACAGTGTTGCTTTGTGCTCTTCCCACATCCTTTGTTAACATGTCCATTTTTAGTGATTTGCATGGGTCAAAAATTGTGAACGAGATTATTATTACATCAGTATGGAAAGATTTATGCTGAAAATGTTTCTTTGTGACATAATGACATTTGACTGCATTATTTGAGTACATTTTCTGGGCTTACAATCATTTTGTCAATCGCTCTTCGTGCAATTGACATTTGTGCGAAACTGCCATTGGCTGAACTGAAATTACAAATACCACAATGCCGAACCTTACAATAGTGAGCATTCGCTGTTGTAAAGTTCGACATTGTGGTCAATTGCACTGTAGTCGGGATTGGGAAATGTACCATTTCTCTCACTGTAATGCAATCTTGGAGTTTGTATATATAAGTAAGGTGGGTGTGGGGGATGTAGCGGGGCTTGCCCCCCTGCAAAAGTGTTTGTTAATGTTGAGCTGAAGTGCAGCATTTCAGTAAAGTCGACATTTTTGAAATATCGACTTTACTAAAATACTGTCTTCAACATTTTTTGTGTTTGGTGTTGAGATTTCTGAACATGTGATTCGGACATCTTAACACTCGAATGGAGTAGATTTGAATATGTGATAGTAAGCCCATTTTCTGCATTTACCCTCCCCTCTTATGTATGTCTGCATTATTACCATTGTATTCTGTGTACATTCTCCGCAGGTAACATCCCCTGAATCTTAATTCTTTAAAAAAAAACTTGCCCCTACTTTATATAAGGTATCAGTGAGTGCTCACATAATACATTTGCTTAAAGGCAAGCCTTTTGTTTACATTATGCGCTTGAGCTTCCCTGCACCTTTTCATGGTCACTGACACTTCTGCTGGCCATGAAAAGGGGCTTATAAAAGTGTAAGCACGATGATCAGCAGGCATATACAATGAGTGCTACTGCTCATTGCTCTGATATTATTTAAAGCATGCAAGCTTCACGTGTAGCCTAAACAATTGTTAATGAATCCCAGGGTATATGTGAATTGTTACTTGTAGTGTGGGAAAACAATGCTTTTATATTTAGAAAATAATTACATTTACAGAAAAGAGGTGTAGACACAGGTACACGTGGCTAGCACCTATGCAGATATTGTATTAGCACTGTGGGAAGAAGAAAGAGTTTTTATTGAATGAAATGAATGCTTTTAAAGAACAAATAATATTTTTCAAAGGATTCGTTGGCGACTTCTTTTTAATCCAGAATGGTACTGAAACTATGCTAACTGATTTTTTGACTTATTTAACAGGCTTAGTGTTTTTCTTTTTTAATTTAAACAAACATACAATTTTTAGATATTATCATTGAAAAGAATGATGATAAAAACATTAAAACAATGGCTTATAAAAAGGAAGTAAAGAGAAATGCATGCTTTTAGAGTGCAAGCATGCATTCAGCATTTATTTTTAAAAACATACCTAAAAGGAAAGAGACATATGAGAATTAAAAGAGTCTGTAATTAACAATAAATGGGGGGGGGGGTTAGTAAACCAATGTTTGGAGAGGGTATAATATTGGAAACGTGCAGTGATATGCAGATTAATTTAACTCATAACAGACATATACACATTGAAAAATATGGTACTTAAATATTGGTATATACTTGGGAATTTAGATATG
Source organism: Protopterus annectens (assembly GCF_019279795.1). NCBI lineage: Eukaryota > Metazoa > Chordata > Ceratodontiformes > Protopteridae > Protopterus > Protopterus annectens. The sequence continues at coordinate 788,089,851 of NC_056725.1, forward strand.
TTAAAAAATGCTATACTGGAGAAACCTTTACATATAAAAATACCCCAAAGCATAAACAACAACTCTGCTACAAAGAGCAAGATAAAGTAGCTAATATAAAATCAGAACATAGGAAGGGTATATTTCCTTGTAATAAATGCATATTTTGCAAATATATAAGCAGACAAGACTTTTATTCATTATGTAAACAACAGAAGTTATGATACATGCTGTTATGCTGACTATGATCCAATAAATGCTGTGTATGCAGAATGCCCTTCTTATTACATAGGGAAGACTAACTGCAAGCTTAAGGAAAGGATAAGCAACCATCTATCTGATATTAGAAGGTTACAAGAAGTATTTTTGAATAAAATACTCTATGATGGTTTTGAGCTTTTTTTATCAAATCAGTTTAAGACATTTGCTTTTTTCCCTATACAAACAGATTAATAGCTTGTTTACTTCAAATACTCATTTTAATGTTTTGCCTGATTTTCTCCTAAGTGAAGTGTTTTTGTTTCTTTATGTATAAAAGCTTCTGGTCAGTGCCTTATTTATTAACTTATGAAAAGTAGCCTCACGGCATTGTTATGACTGTTGGTTCCTGGAGTTTATAGACAGATTGTTTGGCTTTAAGCAATCATAATATGTTCCATTCACTGGAAGACTGTACCGCACCCACAGACTCAAAAAACATGTTTAAAACATTATGGCATGATGTTTCCTACACTTTAACAGCACTCTGGGGTTATTTACAGGATTTTAAATATTTCTATATGTAATTCCAGACTCTGACCACCTGGAGGCTGGCATATTGACGTGGTTTGGCTAAATCAGGTTGCCATCCAGTATCCCAGAAATCATTGTTTGGCTCAAAAATGTTACATCATGCAGGCCTCCGTTTGCCTAAAGTTCCTGTCATTTCATAGATGTTGCATGCATACAAAGTACTGAGTAAAATAGAACATTGTAAGTAACATTTCCTGCTGCTGGATGACTACTTAAAACAGAAACAGTGCAAATGCCACAGAACACACTCAAAGTGCTATTTAGTGCTGCTTTTTTTCTAATTTAGTTTAAATGGCACTAATTTGTGAGACAAGGAATTCCAGTCCATTTACTTCTCCCCTCCCCCATAACACTTAGCTTCCCTAGCTGTCAAAGTCCTGAGGGCAATTTGACCTGGTAATTCCATTGATTGGTAGATCTCAGCAGGGTGCTTGACTCATGTAATTTAAACTTTGCTCTAGCATTTACTTTGTTAGAGGGGACATTTTTTTGCTGCACTATAGCCATGGCCTTACTTGACTGCAATCACATCCAGTAAGGTCTTGCACCAAGGAGCAAAAGAATAAAACATTTATACTATTAACCAGTTTAGTTCTTTATTAATTTAAGTGTTAAGGTATCACTTCATGCTTCCACCTTGTTAAAAATTCAGATTTGCATGTGCAGAGTCTGTTGGTATGCAGTGTTTGCCTTCATATGTTTTTACTCCACTGGTTGGTTTGCAAAAACAACCTTTTGCAGTGTCCCTGGATTTGTCTTTGTACATACAAACCACATTGCTATATTTTCCCCTTCCCTTTCCTTGTGTCCAGAAGCCACTTATAACAAAGTAAATTTTTTATTGATTTTTTTTTTATTTTAAATAAAGGACATCAATCAGATAATGGATGCCACTGCAAAGAATCACTGTTGAAATATTTGTGCATGGACAAAATCCCTTACTAAATCTATTTGCCAGCCTCCAGTTCAATTGGTGCTATGGCTTTAATATACTGATGTGTTTGCTCATGCCTTCCAAATATCTCCACCATTACATACCAGTTTTGCAGTTTAGTAACCACCTGACATGCCCATACACCTTTAGCCATCAATATGCAGCTACTCCTGTTCATGTGAGTATATGAATTCATTTTCAGACTTAAGGTGTGGAAGCTGCACTGAATAATTCTAGGTGCTTGTTCAGGTTTCACATGGTGCTTGCTTAGAGCTACTCTCATGTTAAGCCACTATGAATATGTTGCACTACCACCTCTGATACCAGGGTAATGTTTTAATCTTTCTATTCCCGCACTGCACACTAGCAGTATCTGGTGCAAATACAACAGAGAAGTATGCAAGTGATACACCACCTATGCATCATTTGCTGTGCAGAATGTACAAGTATGCATACCAAATTTCTGTGTTTCCAAACATCGGTGTTACTACACTACTACTGAATAAAATGAACAGCACTCAGGCTGGGGGAAGGACAAGGGAACCATGATATCACAGAATGGGTGGGTCTTATTATTTTAGTTAGAATCAGATGACAGCTGTGGTGATGTCACTTTGGGGGAGGGAACTGATAAAAAAAAAAAAAAAAAGTACCTGCACTGCCTGGCCTCGATGATGTCAGTAATTGAGCGACTCCAGCAAGCTTTATTCAAATGTGAGAGAATCATTTTGTAAGTGAAACCATCACAGTATGAGAAGGTAGGCTTCTGTTACAGAAGTAAGGGGAATTATAAAAATTGTAAATGCTTTATTGCTGTTGCTTTACAAAGGACAATGTAAATAGGGAGGAAAAGGGCCGTGAAGTTGAGGAATACATTAGAGAAACCTGTTGTACTCCTTTAACTGAGGCCTTAAAACTGGACTTGTCAAGCTGGTAGCAGTATAAACGAGAGCCACAAGAAAATGTTCTTGTCACATGAGTAGTAATAGTAGTCCCTTCTGGGAAAATATGCGTGCATAACATAATTTGGTTAAGTCTGAGTTACTGTTGGCAAGATTCTATGATGAGAAACTAGGCTTAGACTGAGACTGGTGAAATCCTGGGAAAAAGTGTTTATAAATCTGCTCTGTAGCTGTACAGTTCAAAGCCAATTTGGGTATAGCAGTTATTTGTCATAACCAAAGGCAGCAGTAAACATTTGCCATAGGCATCTAAGGCCAAATGCCTCTTGCATAAATAACTGGTGGTAGTGGTGTAGGATTCACTCCTCTCCCTGGGGGGCTTTGATTATACTCTGATAGTGAGAAAATAACATTGTAATAGTGAGATAAAAACATAAGAACCTGACAATAACTTACGTATGAATCTTGGTGTCATAACACTAAGTGAACCTTGTCACACAGATGACAAACATCACAGAGCAGCATCGGAAATCAAAAAGAAGCTTTAAAACCTGCAACACACACTAACCCTCAAACAAGCCCCCCAAGTCTTGGTTACATTCATGGAAACAAGCACGTATTCACCTGCACGCATGTTCTGACACTCCAAGAGACACACACACACACATATACACACACACATATACACACACACATATACACACACACACACACACACACACACACACACACACACACACACACACACACACACACACACACACACACACACATTCATGTAGTCTCATTCATGCTACTACAGAAACAGATACACTCATCCCACATATACTCATACTAAGACACCCCCACCCCTACATTTTTGTCGAATTTATCTGCACTCCAAGTACTTCTATAGGACTGAATGAGTGACTTACATGTTTTATGGAGGACACTGTTTCCTCCTAGAGTAAAATCAGGTGCTATGGACATTTCAGAGGCAAAGCACATAACTAATTAGCATTAGCCATTATTCCAGACTTCCATATTGGCATGCAGCTCTGCCAATGAGATTGCTCTGCACTGAGGCCCTATGAGGCACAAATGCTCAGTGGTAGAGTTGTCTCTGAACTTGTGAGGCTTAGCACAGTCCACAAAGGCTTTCACACCATGCCAAGCCTTTCTGAATCTCAGAGCTGATAATGCAGGTTATGTGCTAGTTATGTACATGATTGATTATATGTCTTTGCATGTTTTTTATCATTTTGTAAGAACTATACACTGAATTTTAACAAAATATTTTATTTAGTAACTATGTTTAAGAACAGGCTGTTGTGCTTGTGTTACATTTAAACATCAAACTATGTGCTTGGGAATTATAGACACTTACACTGCATACTGGACATCTGCTTTGTCAGCTGGCCTACCAGATCTCAGTCTGTAGGACTTTGGTTTATGAATCCACAACTTCAGTGTGACAGTTTTTCATTTGAACTGCTTTCCAGTCTCATTTACAGTTTTAGAGTAATGTAGATTTTATTTCAGACTAAATATATCTCTTCTGTCCACCCCCTTAATGTAAGCGCTTTAGCATCTTGTACTAACTAAATTGGTATTTGTCTCACTGATTATGTTTGAGTTTGACATATCCCTTAAGCTACTGAAAAATTTGTCCAAAATATAGGCTGTTTTACATATATTTTGTGTGTGTGTGTGTGTGTGTGTGTGTGTGTGTGTGTGTGTGTGTGTGTGTGTGTGTGTGTGCATGTGTGTGTGTGTATGTGTGTGTATATTTTTTTATTAACACATTGTCTGAATGACTATTGTATGTATGAAGCTGCCATGTACTGGAGAGTAGAAGGACCTTATACCAAGAGTCAATAATTAACTTAGGAAACTACAAAGTTACGTGTACCTTTTTGTGGTGAACATATTGCAGGATCTGTCACTATAGTTGAGGTTTCAGTGGATGAGCTCTCTCTTTGCTGGATACTGACCACACTCACTACACTTTTGTCTCTGATTCTTGTGCATGTTTGAGACTAAATCACTTAGAGTAAAGTTTTAAACTAGCATACTGTTCTACTGTGACTATTATCCAAAGTGTATACAATTAGCCATCCCAGCTTGAGTTAGTAATGATCCAGTATTTATACAAAGGACAAATTTGAAGAAAAGGCAAAAGTAAATAAAAGAAAAAAAACACCCTTTCCTCTCACTTCAGGTCACTGACCACAGAAATAGCCGGAGAGAAACCCAGCTTTATTGCAAACATTGTATGCAGTGGCATACAAGCTCAGGTAAGCTTGCTATTTATACATGGGCCTAAGACTGGAGTGATTCACTAAACAAAATATTCCCATTGTCAGATTGTATACAAACTTCATGTGCAACTCCTCCCAGTGATTTATAGGGACACTTAGGGGAATTGGTTTCTCATGAAACACTGGATGCATCAGAGCTCAACACCTATTAAATTTCATCTGTCCCTATAAAGTTGCATGTACTCCATTTTGTGATGTTAACTGTTTCACATTGTGTTTCATTGGGAATCAATTCACGAAGAAAAAGTTTATTTATTATTTATTTATTTACCTTTGTTTATTGGAATAATCCAACTGGGTGGTAGCCCAATTTCAGCAGAGGAGTGGAGAGAAAAGTTCCAGTACAGGTGAAGCATTTAGTGACATCTTTATCTCACCAGAAGAAGAGCAAGTCAGATCTTCAACAAAAGCAGAAAGCTACAATATTTTCTATTGTTTACTGCTAACATAGGATCACTTGCCACCTTTTCTTATAGGGGGAAGGGGAACTCTGCACATCCTTCTATGATATGACAGTGAAACCCAGCTATGGCACCCCAGAGAAGCCTAGCTCACAACAGAGGAGCCCTACCATGCCTGCTCACCCTCATGTCTTGGATACTGATTACAATGATGATGATGGTGTGATATATCCTCACATATGCTCCTATGAATTCCAGCTACTTCTCCACAGTGTACTTGTAAAACATGCTGTGGATCTCTACTTGCATATCGACTGCACACTTATTCGGAGTCCAGGTATGCAAAATCCCTACTTCATTGCACTCAAACTCATTTCTGAGTTGGACAGGGTTCAGGTATGTGATTTTGATAATGTACCTGTCCTGCAAATTTGTAGACAATAACTATGAATGTCAAAAACTGCCAACCAAGGAGCAGCCGGTGTATAAGGCATCATATAGTTTTATATCTATACATATATATATACATATATATATATTTATTTATATGTATATATCTATACATATATACATATATATATATATATATATATATATATATATATATATATATATATATATATATATATATATATATATATATATATATATATATATATATATATATATATATATATATATATATATATATATGTATACGTAGTTCCCCTTCAAACCATCGAACGTTTAAAACATCGAAGTTAAGATCATCGAGACCAGAACATCGAATTTGAAAACGTTGAAGGTTTTGAAGGGGAAGAAAAAGGTAAGTGTAGGTGGGAGAATGTTTGTGTTTTTGCATACTGTGTGTGTGTCTATGTGCCATCTCTGTGATGGCACTACAGATATGGTGCAGAAAATCTCCCGTGTAGCACTTTTGCATATAGCGCTAAATGGGAGATTTCCTTTTACTTCACTGTAGTGCGGTCTTGGAGTTGGAATATTAAAGTAGGGGGTGTTGGGGTGCATACAATTGCTGAAATTTATTTTTCTTTCTTTTTTTTTTTTTTGGTTACACTTGTAACCTTTGACGTTTCAAAATTTGATGTTCTGGTCTCGATGATCTGATCTTCGATGTTTTGAAATTTCGATGGTTAGAAGTGGGACCATATATATATATATATATATATATATATATATATATATATATATATATATATATATATATATATATATATAAAAAATGGGTCTAGGACTATTCACTGAATGCACACTTCACTGAAAGTCAAATGACTCTGCACAAATCACTGAAAGCACAATTCACTGAAAACTCAATTCATTGAAACACATTTCACTGAAAATTATATATGGCCTTTTCCCCACTCTAGTGCAACCCTGGAGTTAGTATATATAGTAAGGGGGGGGGGGTGAGGGCACCGCCCCCCCCCCACATTGGGGAGTGTGGGTGGCGTAGCCCCCCCACATAGTTTGGTAGTTTGGATATATATTAAAAGAGTAATTTATTGAAATTGCAAGTATCCATGTGTATAGTTCAAAATATTTAAAATAGGTGGGGGGCTATGCCCCTCACACCCTCCACACCCCCCCCTTACTATATATTCTAACTCCAGGATCTCACTACAGTCGGGAAACGGCCATATATAACTTTCAGTGAAATGTGTTTTAGTGAATTGTGTTTTCAGTGAATTGAGCTTTCAGTGAATTGTGCATTGTGTTTCAGTGAAATGTGCTTTCAGTGAATAGTCCTAGACCCATATATATATATATATATATATATATATATATTGTGCTTCCATGTGTTTGCATACATGATAATTATACTAAATGTGAGAACTTCTTCACAGTAATTTTGAGATTAGGAAATCTCACTTTTAGATATAAATCTGACTTCTACTCTATGCTGCTTTAAAGATCATGTCTAAAGTTTTGAAACAATCTTTGTTTTTTGATTTTTTTGCATAAAAAAGTGTTTGCATGCACCTTTATGCCTGCAAACACTTTTTATGCAAAAAAAGGTTGTTTCACATCATTCTGTAAATAAAATTATTTTAAAAGTTGGTTCTGAATGTGTAAGTCTAAAAGTATGAACAACATCAATGGTCTACTTAGGAACATAATTTCCCACAAATTAAATGACACTTTTTGATTTTATGTCTGTTGACATAATATGGAATTGAACTGTTTTTTTTGGATGTATTATAGCATTACATCTAGGGTGAGTGATAAGCAAAAAAAAAAAAATTAAATGTACAAACTTTAGGATGCCTTATTTTCTTTTTTTAAGGTCATGCTATTTATGACCATATTTATGTTCCTTGTAGAGTTTGTTTGTAGTCACATTTTATAATGTTAATGTTCTACTGAACTCAAAAGGTGTAGTGGTGCATTGCTCTGACTATGATGTACAGGGCCCTTGGTTCGAGACTTGGCAGTGCTGGTTATTTCTTGCTAGCACAGTGGTTAAATGTTGGTTTTGCAAACTAAAGGTCATGAGTTTGAATCCTGTGAGCCCTTGCTGATGGCTTGTATTTACAAGGCTGTGGAATGATTATTCATCACTGGGGCAAAGCAGAAATTCCTTAAGATTCCAAGAGCAGAATAAGTTATTTCTTACATTTATTTAATTGAATTGCACTTCTTTAACACTTATAATTGTGCTATACAGCTAACCTACCACATTTTGCACTGTTATAAAGCTTTTTTACTGTTTCACTGCATTTGTGTGCTGTTTTATACTGTTTAAACTGTATTTTTAAACTGTATTTTTCATTGCTAGATAGAGTTTCATTACTGTAATTGCATTTTTACTGAATTACTTAACTGTAAACTGCTTTTTCATACTGGGAGTTGTATTTTCTATTTGTGAGTGCTCTGTCTGTGCTTTTCTATGCATTTTTGTGAGGTTTCTGTGTTCGAGTCACGTATCATATAACTGATTTGTTTGCAATTAAAAGCATTCTCTAGAGTCTTCTTGCTCCTTTATCTGTTTAAAACTTTCATTTAGTGGCTAGAGCTAGTAGCTGTAATAGTGTGTATTACTGTAATTGCATTTTTACTGAATTACTAAACTGTGAACTGCTTTTTCATACTGAGACTTCTATTTTCTGTTTGTGAGGGCTCTGTCCGTGCTTTTCTGTGCATTTATTATGAGGTTTCCGTGTTGTACTCAGGTAGCATAATCTGGATAGAGGTCTGCTGTTATCCAGACCTGATAGTTTTGTTTGTTGAGTTTCCTTTGTTTCTGGCAGCCATCTTCTACTGATAGTGTCTTGTCTTCTTTGTTATTGAGAGTAACACGGCTTCCTGACCTTCTCTAGCATGAGTGATTGGTTGTAAGAGCATGGGATAGCAAGACTGGGTAGTAATTTGAGCGTCTAGATTCTTCCATCCTTTCTGGTATATAAACCCTGTGTCTGCAGGGGCTGTGCTTGTATTTACCAGGCTGTGGAATGGTGATTCATCACTGGGACAAAGCAGAAATTCCTTAAGATTCCAAGAGCAGAATAAGTTATTTCTTACATTTACTTCATTGAATTGCACTTCTTTAACACTTATAATTGTGCTATACAGCTAATCTACTACATTTTGCACATTGATAAAGCTTTTTTTACTGTTTCACTGAATTTGTGTACTGTTTTATACTGCGTTAACTGTATTTTTTATTGCTAGATAATGTTTCATTACTGTAATTGCATTTTTACTGAATTATTTAAGTGTAAACTGTTTTGTAATACTGAGAGTTGTATTTTCTGTTTGTGAGTGCTCTATATGTGCTTTTCTAAGCATTTTTTGTGAGGTTTCTATGTTCCAGTCAGGTATCATATAACTCATTTGTTTGCAGTTAAACACATTCTCTAGAGTCTCCCTGCTCCTTTATCAGTTTAAAACTTCCATTTAGTGGCTAGAGCTAGTAGCTGTAATAGTTTCATTGGTGGCTTTGCAGTTGCCCTCCCATACTGTAAATTTGATCTGGGACACTCCTCCCAGTCTAGTGTCATTAGCTCATTCTAGCTAATACAGAGAAAACATTTGAGAAGGCCAACCTACTTAGGTTCTTAACCTTGAATTATCTTCTGTTCCTGCTTTCTTCCTTTCCACGTTACTAAGAAAAAAATGACTTTGTTAGAATCTCCTTGTGTTCTGACTGTGTGCTTCTCAGCTGATAAGTATATTTTTGGCACTGTTTAACTATTCAGAGTTGAATAAAACAATAATTGAATTTAATCCAAAATACAGTTTGAATAAACTGCATGTATTTAAACTGTATTTGCTCTAATATTGCTATACGCTTAGGTGTGCTAACTTGCACTGCACTTGAATTGTTTTTAGTGCTGTTTTAGATGATTTTCTCTAAGAAAAAAATTCTAAGCTTGTTTCCTGTCTTTCCTGTAACTAGTCTAGTCCAGATATAGATTTTCTGTATCTAGGACTGTTTGTAAGCTTCTGAGCCCCCCCCCCCAAGCCTTTCTGTGTTGGAGGGAAGCCTTCTAGCTTATCTGTGGGAGTGGTAAGCACTAAGTAGCCTATCTACCACAAAGCAAGTAGTTTCTGGTCCAGAAATTTTAGTTACTGGCCGTTTGGGCAGTTTTTCCATCTCTTTGAACTTTTCTGGTTTAAAAGCCTGCATTTGAGCTTGTTTCCCACTTCTCCTGTAACTAATCTAGTCCAGATACAAATTTACTGTATCCAAGACTGTTTGTAAGCGTCTGAGCACCCCAAGCCTTTCTGTGTTGGAGGGAAGCCTTCTAGCTTATCAGTGGAAGTGGTAAGCACTAGGTAGCCTATCTACCACAAGAGGAGTGGTTTCTGGTCAAAGATTGTAGTTTATTGGCCATTTGGGCAGTTGTTTCCATCTCTTTCATCTTTCTGGTTTAAAACCCTGCATTTGTGCTTGTTTCTCATCTTTCCTGTAACTAGTCTAGTCCAGATACAGATTTGCTGTATCCAGGACTGTGTATAAGCTTCTAAGCCCCCAAAGCCTTTCTGTGTTGGAGGGAAGCCTTCTAGTGTATCAGTAGGAGTGGTAAGCACTAGGTAGCCTATATACCAAAAGAGAAGTGGCTTCTGGCCCAGAAATTGTAGTTTATTAGCCGTTTGGGCAGTTGTTCCATCTCTTTCAACTTTCTGGTTTAAAAGCCTGTGTTTGCGCTTGTTTCCCAGCTTTCCTGTAACTAGTCTAGTCCAGATACAGACTTGCTGTATCCAGGACTGTTTGTAAGCTTCTGAGCAGTGCCAAAATATGCTCTTCAATTTTTCACTTAGATCTACTAGTTCTTTCCTCTCCTGACCTTTTACTAGCTTATTAGTCTAGCACTTTACTAGACTTCTTGTAGCAATTATTGTAACACACACAAGTGCTACTAACACTAAATGTTCTACAAGGAAACAGCTCCAGTACTTATTATTAATGCCCACCCCTCCAGGCATGTCTAAAGGTCAGTTCCCTGTGCTTTTTCCTATTAACCTGGTGAACTTGGGCATCTTGAGCCAATGTAGCAACTGCCTCATGTACACCAACAACCCTCTCCTCTTACCTCCCAACACTCAGACTTGCAAGAGATGCACTTATATATCAAAACTGGAAGCCACGCACTCTCCAGCCAAGACCGGAATAGCTGGTCAAGAGAGAAAATCAACACTTGCACCACACCACATGGAACAAATAGCTCTCCAGAACACACACCAGCACTGCCTTCACATAAAAACACAAACTACACACCCACCTTCGCGGAGGCACTCAATAAAAATCTACACAAACAGCAGAGACCTCCAAGGCAGAAACTCACTTGACCAACACAATGCAACACTAATCATGAGACACATAACTCTCCTAAACTGTGTGTCACTCAACCAAAGCCCCTAAGGCAAAACAGCATGCCCATCACACTAGTCATAGGTGACTCGATAGTGAGGCGCACTGATGTCCCACTCACTAGGTTGAATAGGGAGAAAGTAATAGTCAGCTGCCTGTCAGGTGCCAAGATCTTCCACATAACGCATGCACTCAGGTCCCTTAACAACAGGTACAAATATGACTCTGTCATTGTACATGTGGGTGTGAATGACCTGAGATGTACCTCCCTGGACCACATGAAAAGAGACATGGATGAACTCCTGGATAATGTAGCCCAGGTGGGTATGACCCTAGCCCTGAGCAGCATCCTACCATCACTCAGAATGATACCACAGTACAAACAGAAAATTATTGATTTCAACAATTGGCTAAGTTTTCGGTGTCATTCTAAGGGGATCCAGTATCTGTCTGCTTGGGATGACATGACTGATAGACCTCGATGCTTTGCCAGAGATGGCCTGCATCTGTCAACCCTGGCCTTCCGGATACTGGCAAAGGTTCTTGCCACCCCTATAGTGCCTTTTTAGGTGGTGTTCCAAAGACCAAATTACCACTGTAACAGCTGCAAACAAATGCAATCTGAGGGTCATGCTGGTAAATGCTAGAAGTCTAAATCTCAAAATGCACTCACTTGAAGCACTCCTTAAAATGGAGTACATTGACATTTGTGCTGTAACAGAGACCTGGTTCAAGGCAGCAGAAAGCACCCCTGCACTACCAGGCTATAACTCATTCCACACCTTTTGGCCATAGAACTTGGACCGAAGCTCCAAAGGTGGTGGTGTTTCCATATTCCTAAGGGATGCACACACCTCTAGACTGGTAGCCCAACATAATGCATCAAAGATACTTCAGGTGCAGCTAACATTGGGTAAGACAGCGATTCAGGTTGTAGCCTGTTATAGGTCCCCAACCATGTCCTAAGGCTCACACTCCACGTTCCTAAGCACCCTGGAGAATATTAGGGTCCAACCTAACACTCTTATACTGAGTGACTTCAGCTACCCCTCCATTAACTGGGAAAACTACTCATGTACTAATACACTTGCCCGTTTCCAGGAATTCATTAATTCCAATGCCCTGGACCAGCTCGATGTTAGCCCCCACTAGAGGTAGCAACATCCTTGACCTGGTTATTACTAACATGGGTGACCGTTCCTCTATACCAATAGTCAACTCCTCCTTGGTTACATCCGACCACAAACTAATCACCTTGGAAATCCACCCCACCCCTGCAAAGGTGACCACCATGAAAAACTTCTCCAAAGCTAACTTTGGACTCCTAAAAATAGAGGCGGCTAACTTCACGGCACCCATGCAAATGGAGAATAGTTGCATGACTGCCGAATCATACACCAATGCACTGTACAAACATGTACACAAATGCATGGATCACGCCATACCCAATAGAACCAAGATGCTCTCCTTCAAAAAACAAAAGAAGCCAATCTGGTGTTCCCCTGCCAGAAACAAAGTCTACAACAGAAGGAGGAAATGGATGAGGAATAAGGTGAAGTCCTAAGACTGGAAAAACTCCCTTATCAGCCTCAACAAAAGTTAAGATCCCACATCAAATCCTCTAAAGCTAGCTATGAAAACAGAATGGCAGCAGATAGTAAAGACAACCCCAAGGCCTTCTATTGTTATGTAAAGACTATCCACAGCAATACCCAGATTTGCAATGAGCTACTGCACAATGGTACCTCCTATACCAAGCCAACAGATATTGCCAATATACTGGCCGACAGATTCAGTGCCAACTTTACCCCCCCCAAAGGAACAATCACAATACCAGTAGATTGCCAGGCACCCAGTATTACTGCTACACAGGTTAAGACATAGCTGTCCAAAGCCAAGAATACAGCTTCTATGGAACCTGACAATATCCCTGGATATGTTCTACATGCACTACAGAGTGAACTGGCACCTCACCTGTGTGCCCTGTTCAGTCACAGCCTTACCTCAAGCTTTGTCCCTACTGAATGGTGCACTGCTACAGTCATCCCTCTCTACAAAGGAGGAGCAACTACAGACCCTGGGAACTATCACCCCATTAGCCTGATGAGTCTGATATGAAAAGCTGTGGAATGCATCATCATGGACCTAATAAACAAGGATATAGGGAATCTCCAAACTCTGGATCCCACACAGTTTGGTTTTGTGAAGGGTAGATCACGTCTGGTCAGCTTGGTTGACTTCTTTGAGTCAGTCACCAGAGGTGTGAATGAAGGCAAGCTGGTTCATACAGCCTACTTTGATCTGGCCAATGCCTTTGATACAATTTCCCACTCAGGAATCATAGAAAAATTCACTAAACTAGGCATCAACCCCTATATCACTTGGTGGGTTGGCAAATGGCTCACAGATAGAACCCATAGTGTGAAAGTAGCTGACTGCAAGTCAGACTGCTGACTAGTCATGAGTGGAGTCCCACAGGGTTCAGCCCTTGGTCCTCTCCTGTTTGTATCTATTTCCCTGAAGTCCAGGGCCAACAAGAAGGGACTCTGCCTGACAAAGTTTGCAGACAATTGCAAGTTGGTAGCTATTATTAACTTTCCAAGTGATGTTAACATCCTACAGATTGGCCTCACTGAGACCAACGACTGGTGTCAGAACCATGGCCTTAAGCTCAATGCCAAAAAATGTGTCATCATCCTCTTTGAGAAAAACCTGATTCCCATTAATTACCACATCAATGGTAGTCCACTGAACACAGAAGGCTTTATAAGACATCTGGGAACACAGGTTGACAGCAACCTCTCTTTTGATCACCACATTGCCACTGTGGTCAGAAAGTCCTTCTGTGTGGCACATCTCATTAGTAAGGGTTTTGCATCCAGAAAGAGAGAGGTCATTGTCTCCCTCTACTCTTCTCTCATTAGGCCAGTCATCAAGTACAATGCCCCATTTGGCATGTACCTCACTAGACACCTGCAACAACTGGAGAGGCTGCAAAAGTACCTCACAAAGAGGATCCTAGGCCTTAAACACTTGTCCTGTATGGACAGACTAAAAAAACTCCAACTATTCTCTGTCTCATATCACCTACTTAGAGGTGATCTCTGCTTGACTTACAAAGCCATGTCTGCCCCAGCTCTGTTAGAAATGCTACATCTAAATAAATCCCAATCCCTCTGCACCACACACTCCAGAGACCTCAACCTCATTACCACAATCAACAGAACATACTGGAGGGACAGATTCATAACCCAGAGACTGCCCATGCTATGGAATAGACTTCCCATACATGTCAAGCAGAGCACCTTGCTGACCCTCTTCAAGAGAAATCTCGATGAGTGGATGGGAAATAGAAAATTCACCCTGGGCATAACTCCAGTGGCTCTACTTGACAGAGGCACTGGGAACTAAGATTGGGTGGCATGATGCTCAGGTAATCCTATGGGCTAGGCTTGTAAAGGCTCCAGGGCCATTAGCCTAGTACACGCCTATGAATCTATAAACCTATCAATAAAGGATGAATACATATTAGTGCATTCTGATCACACAATAGCAGTCATTTTTCCGTTTAAATGTATACCTTTTTTTGGCAAGAGTTATGTAGCTGATGAAGGCTTTTTAACTAGAATCAGTTTTGTTGTTTGTGCTTTTCCTTGATTCTGATGTTAAGTTTATGATATTTATTGTATTCCACTGTGTGCTGGTTTTTGTTTGGTTTATCTGCACTCTAAGATATGAGAACAATGATAAAT
>NC_056725.1:788109722-788156891 GCF_019279795.1 Protopterus annectens
TCCAGCATAAGTATATCCTAGACCTGGTCATTACCAACATGGGAGATAGATGCTCTACACCAGTGGTCACCCCCTCATTGGTCAGGTCTGACCATAAGCAAATCACCCTTGACATCCACATCCCACCCCCACCCCCCAGTAAGGAAATCTCTTTAAAAAACTTCTCCAAAGCCAACTTCATGCTACTGAAGTCAGAAGTGACAAACTTCACGACACCCACACAGACGGGATCTGGAAGTTCAATTGCAGAATCCTACACTAAGGCACTGTACGAGCACATCCACGTGTGCATGAATCGTGCCATCCCAAATAAAACCAAGATGCTCTTCTCCAAAAAAAGGAAGCCAATTGGTGGTCCCCTGCTATAAACAAACTATACAACAGAAGGAAGAAACTGTTGCAGAAAAGAGGAAAATCCCAGGATACAAAAAACTCCCTCACCAGCCTCAGTAAGAAGTTGAGATCCCTCATAAAATCCTCAAAAGCTAGTTACGAAAATAAAATTGCCAAAGATTCCAAAGACAACCTTATGTCAAGAATCTAAATGGCAATGCTCAGATCTGCTCTGAGCTACAACAGAATGGCATTAAATATACTGATCCCAAGGATATTGCCAGTATCCTGGCAGATCGATTTAGTGCCAACTTTACCCCCCTCTCACCCCCTAAATGGCCCATCTCAATACCAAAAGATTGCAAAATTCAGGTAATTATGGCCACACAGGTAGAAACCGCACTCTCCAAAGCTAAGAATACAGCATCCATGGGACCAGATGACATCCCAGGCTGTGTACTACATGAACTACAAAATGAACTGGCATCTCATCTAAGTGTCATGTTTAATCATAGCCTCACCTCAGGCTTTGTGCCCACTGAGTTGTGCACAGCTACAGTTATCCCGCTCCACAAGGGAGGATACACCTTGGATCCCGGGAACTACTGTCCCATAAGTCTGACAAGCCTAATCTGCAAGGGCATCAAACGTATTATCATGGAACTTATAAACAAAGACATTGGCAACCTTCAAACACTGGACCCCACCCAGTTTGGGTTTGTGAAGGGCCGATCTTGTCTCCTGAATCTGTTTGACTTCTTCGAATCAGTCTCCAGAGCTGTGGACGAGGTTAAGGCAGTCCACACAGCCTATCTGGACCTTGCCAAGGCCTTTGACACCATCCCCCACTCTGGAATCATAGATAAACTTACTAAGCTGGGCATAAATCCCTACATCACTCGATGGGTTGCCAACTGGCTTACTGACTGAACCCAGACTGTAAATGTAGCTGACTCCAAATCCAGCCCCAGACAAGTGACAAGTGGAGAACCTCAAGGTTCAGTCCTGGGACCACTCTTGTTTGGCATCTACTTCTCTGAAGTACAGGTCAACACTAAGGGACTCTGGCTAACAAAGTTCACAGATGACTGCAAACTGGGAGCCATTATTGAATCCCCTAATGATGTGGATATTCTACAAAAGGGCTTTACAGAAACAGATGCCTGGTGGCAGAGCCATTAGCTCAAGCTTAATGCCAAGAAATGTATAGTCATCCCCTTTGGAAAAAAACATGTACCCATGAATTACCACATAGGTGGCAGGACACTAAACATTGAAAGTGTGATGAGAGACTTAGGGACACAGGTGGATAGTGGTCTCATTTTTGATAACCACATTGCCACAACAGTCAGGAAATCCTTCTATGTGACACACCTCATCACTAAGGGCTTTTCATCCAGAAAAAGGAGGTCATTGTCCCACTGAGTATAATGCCCCATTTGGCATGTACCTCACAAGATATCTGCAACAGCTGGAAAGGCCACAGAAATACCTCACTAAAAGAATCACAGACCTAAAGCAGATGCCATATGCTGACCATCTAAAAAAACTCCAGCTATACTCTGTGGCATATCGTCTACTCAGAGGTGATCTCTGCTTAACATACAAGGCCATGTCAAACCCTGAGCTGTTGGGCATGCTCCACGTAAAGAAATCCCAATCCCTCAGAGCCACACACTCCAGGGATCTAAACCTTGTCATCACAATGAACAAAACATGCTGGAGGGATAGGTTTCTGACCCAGAGACTCCCCATACTCTGGAATAGACTGCACATACATGTCAAGCAGAGTGCCTCATTGGCCCTCTTCAAAAGGAACCTTGATGATTGGATGGGAGATAGGAAATTCACCCCGGGGATCATGTCAGTCACCCTGCTAGACAGGGGTCCAGAAAAGTAAATATTATGGGAAGAACTATCCAGGGAATTGTTATGGCTGGGCTTGCATAGGCCCTAGGGCCGATAGCCTAGTACCAACCTATGAACCTATGAAGTACATACAGAAACAAATAAAAGACAAACCATATTACTCTTCTCCAAGTATAAGCAGGGGGGAACCCCCCCCACACACACCCTGCTACTTAAATATATCAACTCCGAGATTGCACTTAGTGTAGTGAAGTGCACTCTCAGAGTTGATATATTTAAGTAGCAGGGGTGCAGAGGTGCTTGCCCCCCTGCTTATAGTTGAAGGGTAATATGCTTCTGTATGTATTTGTGCTGGAATATAGTAAGTGTTGGCATCCTGTGTGTTTTCAGTATTATGAGATTCAGTATTTTGAGTTTTCAGTATTTTGAACTTTCGATATTTGGTCTCAGGATTTTGGGCTTTCAGGATTTAGAAGTGAATATATATATATATATATATATATATATATATATATATATATATATATATATAAATGTATATGCATGTATATTTTCCTATTTGTATTCACACTGAACTGAGCCAAAACCAAAACCAAAAAAAAAAAGAAGAAAGATTTTCACTGTTCATAAACTTTTTTTTCTTTTTGCTTTAGTGGAAATATTCAAGTTACAACAATCAAAGTAAAAGAAAATATTTAACAGAAACTATTACTCTTTACTGACCCCCAATTTGTGCTAATGCCTGTTTTATGAAAAGCTGTTCCTTGACCATTCCCAATAAGAAATAAAGCTGGATTTTTGGATACTGTTTCCTTTGATGTCATGTAAGTATACTCCTAAAATATGCAAACTTTTCAATATGCCTTGAAGAAAAATACATTTACCTTAAATAATAAAGAGTACTTTGGTTTTACAAAAATGGATCACAGGCTTATAAGGATGTGCTAATAGAAAACTCATTGTGATACACTTTGTAATTCAGACACTGTCACAGCCACAAGATGTTGATGGATTTTGAATGCATGGATCCTATAAGCAGAAAGGCCCAAAAATAGGAACACTTTTGCTCTTATAAATTAGAAAGTTAATAAAATAACAGGTTTTGCATTAGCATGAATTTTCTGATGGGTATGAAGTCTGAAACCCAAATGTCTGTCATTATTTCCTGACTTCACCCTAAAAGATTTACCAACAGTTTGCCAGAAAACCACAATTTTATGAGAAACTGATCAAAAATATAAGGCAAAAATCTGGACATTCTGCGAAAATCTGTACAGTTGAGAGGTATTGACTGCGGTGGCGAAGTTAAACTATTTCTAGAAATCTAGATTTTTACAAAGGAAGAAAGATGATTCCTTATCTGTAGCTTCTTTAACAATTTATAGAGGTACAATTACAGATACAACAGTAATTCATTTGAACATTTGTCTAGACAGATGGAGATTTAATCTGTCACAATAAGACATGAATAGCTCTCCCATGATGCATTATTAATGAAAATTAATAAATTAAGTTAAGACAATGAAATCAGGGACCAGTTCATCTCCCTGGCAGTTATAACCTATAGACATCAGTTAATCTATTTAGTTAATAAACAAATGAATAAATGAATGAATGAATGAATAAAATCAGTTGTGTTAATTATAAAGAACTGTAATGTTTATGTTAACAAATGTGTTCTGTATGTGTGGTGTTTCTTAAATCTGGCAGTTATGTTTCTTTGAAGCATTTAGATAAAACTCTGACATGATGTTACATCTTTCACTGCACTGCCTTTTTTCTGGACATGTATGCTGTGTATTATGTTGATGTGCTGTCTGGTTATCAAAGCAGTATTTATCATAATAATAAGCACTGACATATCCATTTGTTAAAGGAAAATAAAATACTTTTCCCAGAAGACAATTTGTTTGCAGTTGACCATTACTACATTAAGTGGGGTAATATATATGCCAGTCAATCACTCAGCTTCTTGTAAAGCTTGTGTCTGGACTCAGTAGGACTATGGATACAGGGGGAGGGGCAAAAGAAAGGAGGGGGGAGGTCTGTTCTGATATGGTCCATTACCTTTTAATTTCACTTTTGAGCTTGCTACTGGCAGTGGGAACCTTGTCACCCACTCTTACCCCCTCCCATTCCATCTGTCCCTGATGAGGCTAATTCTAAGCGACTGCACATTACTCCATTCAGATACTATAAGTGGAACACAAGGCCGTGCTACAGTCTCTCACGGATGCAAGACAAAAAGGCTGCAATCAATCATCCCAGCAGTGCCTGCACTACCCTTGTTAAATTAGTAATTACATTTTGTTAAAAAAGAGTTAATGGCTTCAGAAGCTGGGCATTTAATCCTTTTTAATGTTTCTTAGGAAAAACTTCAGCTCACTGCTCCTCAGAGACCACAGGTCTGGTTTCTTCTATAGTGACTGTTCTGGAACTTGGAACAGTTGGAGCTTGTTTCATGCAAATACTTCCCATTTTCATATGAAGAAGCGTTTCAAGGGAATGGACTTGTAGTAGTCCAGAATGTCACTGTGTTGTTTCTAAATCAGATGAGTGAAAATACAACCAATTTTTATGCCAAATTAAGGTCAAGACATTTTCTCAACATTGTGTTTGTTACTTATAATCACTTAGATGCCAGTGTCTTGTATTCTGCAGGGACCTTCCAGTGAGATCTGACCTCACTCTTACTGAATCATTCCTTGTTTTTTTTTTCCTTCTCGATGGCAGATGTATAAAACTTGAGTCAGCAGGAGGGAGAGGGGGAAAGAAACTATGTTTTCCATTACACTGAACAAAAGGACACAAATGAAATAAAATAAAAAATGAAATATCAAAGAAAAAACAGACTTTATAGACAACAGCTGTACCTCTGATATGTAACTAATATTGGAGTGCTTAATTGTTTTTATTGGCAAGAATACATACTTCTCTGTACTATGCATTTCCTGTACAATATTTAGTTTACTGTGAGGTTTCACAAAAGCTCCAGAGAGACTAATTTATGCTTCTCAAAATATTACTTCACAGTTCTTGACCCATAACCTATTTAAAGATTTAATCTTACGTGATGGAAAAATATCACTAAACACTTGGGACTTGCTGTCTGTAAGCCTTTAAACTCACTGTGGTTTTGTAATTTAATCCAAATTTTGAAGGCTGCTGCTAAACTCTTTAACACTGAAAGGATGAGAGGTATGTAACCATATGAGGGAAAAAAGAAAACTTTTTTAGAATTTGATCAAGAAACAGAATAAAAAAAAACTTCCAATTTTAAGGAAACAGATATATTCCTTTCCATCCATTAATATACCACATTGTAAGGACTATCAGAAGTAATACTTAATCAATTCACTTTTATAAGAGGTCATTTTATAATTTTATACATTGCTTTTGCCTGACTGAACTGTATCTGGAACTTTATGACGCCCCATGCTTTGGAATGCAGTTAACATGACTGCTGATTTTGCAATCCCAGCATAACAAGGAAGAGTGCCTCATTTTTAAGTTTTCAGCATCTGTTATTGTCTTTCCTTTTCATTTGCTTTATGGCTTCTGCTTTTCTGGCAGCAAACGTTCCTTATCATCTCTAATGTAAGTTAATGTCTCTTACCTCACCTCAGACACCCACCAAGCTTGTTTTTTGTCTGTCCCACATAACTGACACATTACTGCTCTGCCTAACAAAAGCAATATACAAAAACCTGGATCATGTGCTAACCACCTTTGCACTGCTTTTATAGTTATTCAAAGTCTTTGACAAAAAAAGATCAATCATTAGTGTTACAGAGATAATTCAAATGAAAATGAATTCTCAAATCATTCATCTTTACATAGCTTTCCAGCCATCTGACAGAATACAGCAAATTAGATGAGGCTGAAGAATATCAAATTCACAAATCGTTATCTTGGTAAATGTGAATATTAAGGAACATTAGTATAAGATTCATGCACATACATGGGATGTATGCCAGATAGTTCAGTATTTGAACTTCTGCTAACACACTAAACTACATTCTCTAGCCATGCTCGTTAAACAACAACCCAGTTATAAAAAAGGAGTATGTGTGCTTATATTGATGGTTTTCTAGTACCCAGAATGATCACTCTAACTTTGCAGCATTGGTAGTATTTATTTACACACATATATATATATATATATATATATATATATATATATATATATATATATATATATGGGTTCATGTCTATGGATCGACAACTTACTATATTGACATCCACTTCACCGACATCTAAAATAATCAACACCGCAAATCATGGACATTTAACAGGTAAGAGATTTAAATTTAGCTAATCATGCCTACCAGACATGCATAACACTGCCATACTTACTAAAACATGGTAGGCATGATTAGCTAAATTTAAATCTCTTACCTGTTAAATGTCCGTGATTTGCGGTGTCGATTATTTTAGATGTCGGTGAAGTGGATGTCGATATAGTAAGTTGTCGATCCATAGATATATATATATATATATATATATATATATATATATATATATACTTTTTTTTTTTACAGAGATCCTGCTTCACACTATAAGTATATGTAATCTAATCTGGTTAAGAGTAAATGGCTATCCTTGACAAAGTCACCAAAGTTACAATTAGATTCCTCATAAACATATTTACCTTTTTGTGCCTTTTCTTTGTCTAAGGCAACGGCATAATACAGGGTACAGTATGCCTTTTTAATAAACAGACAGCAAGGAACACTAATAATTTAATTTACTGGTATGTATTGGAAATACAAACAAAAAACAACAGCAAAAATACAGGACCTTTTTTCTTCTCATTCCATGGTACTTTCTAAATCAGTGGAAAATTATAAGGTTAAAAAACTCCAAAGTGTGGAAGCATTTGCATCCAATGAAAGTCAGGCAACAGGTACTCTGGGTCTTTTTGTCTAAGAAGTGTTAACTCCCCTGCTGGCTAGCAGAGTTCAGTTTCATCCATCCTCTCTAAAAAATGAAGCCCACTGGAGTTCACCCACTCTCCTTACCAACCACATTATTTTAAATGAATCTAAGAGAGGGGATATGTTTTTACTCCAGCCATTTGTAGCGTAAATAAGTGATTTCAGACTCAGCCTAAAGTTGAAAAAAAAAGTTTGAACAGCTTGAAAAATGAACATTTCCTTCCTGGGCTGACATCCTCAGACATCCAGTACAGCAGCTGGCATTCAAATATTTTTGACACTGGAGACAATGTTTTGCCAACTCCCTTTCAGACTTCCTTTCAAACAGCCTCAGTGGGCATGTCTGAGGATGAAGTCTGAACACAAATTTACTTGTATTATTAGTATGGAGATATCTGTCCAAGGATTTCAGAAAAGTAACCCAGATGATAAAGGTGCCTGCGTTTATAGACTGCTAATGTATAGCAGAGGAGTGCTTTGATTTGGTACAAAAGACTGCATGTAGATTTACATCACAACTAAAATGATGTATTTCTGGGAAAGGAACAAAAAAAAGTTAAGAAAGAGAATGCCCACACCCTTTCGTCAGTATGTGAGAGTAAAGAGCAAGACAATGATTTTACATACACTGACTGATTTCCTGACCTATGAGTCATAACAGGTGGTGATGATGATGATGATGATGATGATGATGATGATGATGAGGGCTCTTTATCTTCAAGTTCCCCTTCTAAGGACATACCTTTTGGAGATGCAATTAATTTTATGAAAGGCATTTTTAATTGGTCTGCTTATAAAAACCATATTGCTCAGCGACAGCAGCACAGCCAGAAAATAAACAAAGGTTATCATAGGCGTCAGGCTTCAACACTTTTTATTGGATAAACATCTGACAGAGAAGGCTTGCCATATTTGTCTATTACCCTGCTAAGATTTCAGACCATAACTATCTTCAGTAGGTTTTTAGGCTTGATATGCTCCTTTTGATGACACAAGAATGTGACTCCCACAAGATTCTGATCCTTTTTATGATCAGCTTCTTCCATTTAGCAAGATAACCGTGCTGTGGTATCACTGGACTGCCTCCAGAAGTATTCGTAGAATAATGAAGGATCCCAGGGTGACATACCTGTGCACTAGTGCCTTGCTGCTTATGTAGTGATTTGTTTTAGTGCTCATTTCACTATCTGCAGCACACTCCTTGTCCATTATGTAAACCTTTGGGATCTTTGGCACTCTGCTAAGTACTTATTCCATTTTAGTTAAATCATCTACCATTTCAAAAGTCATGTAATGTATCACAGTTATCCATCTGCCAAAATGGTGCTCAGTTATGCTCTCAAGTCTCTTTAATTATTCTGCCTTTTCCTGTTTTTCCAAATTTTTCTTCCAATATGCTATGTATGTTAAAGGTCTCACAAAGAACAGTCTGACATAAGCATAAAACATTCAGTCAATGTATAACATTTTACTTAATGAAAAATTGCACTCTAAAAATAAAAAAAATAAAAAATAAGTGTGTATATATGGGTCTAATTCTACATTTCAAACAGCAACTTTATTAGGGTCAAGTCCATAAGATCAATGTTTTAAACTGTCAAAATTAAAAAAATAAAATAAAATAAAAACAAAGACATCTGTTTTTACATTTTTTCCAACACTCCCTGCTAATTAAATGTACCAACTCTGAGATTGCACTACAGATAGGAAAAAGGTAAGTATACCATTCAGCTCTGTACGGCAATCTTCATTTAAACAGTGTGAAGTTTCAAAACTTCGATCTTATGGTCTTGACCATAAGAAAGTTGACATTTTGACAATTCAAAATTTAGAAGTAGAACCATTTATATATATATATATATACACACATACACACACACATATATATATATATATGTATATATATATATATATATATATATATATATATATATATATATATATATATATATATATATATATATATATATATATATATATATATATATATATATATATATGCATATATATATATATATATATATATATATATATATATATATACATAGTTTAATATTCTCTGTACTACTAAAGCATATAAATCACTACCAAGTATTTTGTATTAGAATTCATTTTTTTTACCCAAATATATAGATATGAGGAAACTGCCATACAAATGTGATGCTGTTTTCCTATGTCTTTGTCCCCCACATGGAAAGCAGTTCAGGTCACTATAATGCCATCTAGCCCAGACTTTTTCTTCCATTTAGTTACAGTGATAGGGCTGTGATTTATCAGTTTCTTAGATTGGTACAAAAACAGTTTCTGTTCTTTTTTTCATTAAACTACTTTGATCTGTGACACAAGCTGATAAAAGCCTTCTTGTGGTCCATTCACATTTTTTTCACCATAAAAGAAGTAAAATAGCAGAGTTGTATTATTTGTTCAGAGCTGTAATCTGTACAATTTCTTTGTTGCTCCTGCACACTCTTGCTAGGTGTGAAAGAACTCAGCTGTGCTCAGTTATGACTGAATGACAGTTGTTACTTCAAAGAACTAGTGAGGCAGATGATGAGTACACATAATCTCTGATGCTATATTTAATTTTGAAAGCAGACAAACAAAGCAACACTCCTGGCTGAAAGTGAAAGTGTTTATCAATTTGTTCTTGTAGTGTTATAGCATAATTCACCCGTTTTCTTTACCATTTGAAATGAAGCTCTTTTCCAAAGAACTGGTTATTGAAGAAACCTTTATAGCACTTCACTGATATCAGCCGGATAGAGGGCTGGATTCCAAAAGAAAGTTGCCGAAGGAAGATGTCAGTGCATCAGCAACAGGCACTATTCCGTAACATATACTAAAACATCCCTAATAGGATAATTATGGGCTCCATGCACACCCACTGGATTTCAAAGCACCATGGGTGCAACCAGTGCAACTTAAATGTGATAAAGTACTTTACCAACTACTTTCTGAAAGCACTCATGGAGGCCATATGTGGTCTATCTATATGCCACTATATTCCACATATTCTTAGGGACTCATACACATTTCACAAATCTTACATAAAAAATGCAACTAGCATTTAATGCACTATAGCATTCTAAGGTGCTGCAAGCCATACTTGAGGATAAACTGCAAATGAATCCCAGAAGGCAGACAGCTTGACACTGAACCAGGCTACAATTAAGCCAGCTCTCTAACCAGGAAATAATAGATAGATACAGATTAGACAGAGAGCTGTTGCAGGTGCAGGCTGTGTGCAGGATGTGTGCACTCCACATGTATGCACAGAGTCTGTGGAGTAACCCAATACTAATAGATATGAAAGTGCGCCTGAGTCTAGGTATACTGGCCTCAGAAACATTTAAGCAGCAAAAAGAAAATGTTTTAGTAGTGTCCCAGACAGCTGCCAGTCACATCCTCTCACATTTACTGGCTGCAATGTGCAACTAGGTGGATGAATACATCCACTTCCCAACAGCCATGGAGCACAAAACGGCCGTTTAACAATTCTATGCCATAGACAACTTCCCTCATGTCATTGGTGCAACAGACTGCACCCATATCCCAATTAACCCCCCCACCTGTTCCGGATCCTGAATGGTGCATCAATAGAAAGGGGGTGCCATCTCTCAGTTGTCAGGTGGTGTGCTCAGCAGATGGCTTCATTATTAAAATGATGGTAACACACCCCAGTGGTGTGCATGATGCTGCAATATGGGGAAATCCATGAGGACTACTACTTCATAAGTACAGGACCACAGCTATGATACAAGCAGACTCTAGATCTGTCAACATTAAGCATGAGGATAAAATACATGTTATCGCCTTCCTACAAAAGGTGACTGCGATTATCAGCTGGAGCCTTGGCTAATGATGCAGTACAGAGCGCCATCAACCTGTGCTGAGGATGCATTCAACAGAGCACTACTGAACATGTGTTTGGTATGCTGAAAGCAAGATTCAGATATCTGAACACATCTGGGGTTGTAGTACAATACATGCCAGAAAAGGCATTACAAATGGTTACCGGATTTGCCATGGTACACAACATGGTAACAACAATGTATGGAGGCTTGCCAGCTGCAGGTTTGGGTTCTCTGCCTCAAATATGTATATCAATATATCTGTATCTATCTATCTGTCTCTCTCTCTCTCTCTCTATATATATATATATATATATATATATATATATATATATAAAGAGAGAGAGAGAGAGAGAGATATTGTGTGAGAGAGACAGGCAGATATTAATATAGATATAAATATAGATAGCTATACAAATACATATTTCAAGGAGACACTATTTAGTTTGCATCATGCCACTTTTCTTTTATGGTCATCTTTCATGGTCAGATAATACTGTTTCTCCCTATCATACTCTGTGGTTTCTGCTTCTTTCTGTTTGTCCTGAGTATATGTCCATTCCCTGTCTCATACCATTTTAAGTTGCACTGTCTCAGACACTGATCTGTTCTTTATTTTCTTACTTTACACTGGGTTTTTACTGGTCTTGGTACAATCCTATGTGACTAACATTGCCATGTGAAGCGTGATATTGTGTGTTCCAGTGCTGCAAACCTGTCTCTTTAATCTAACATGCAGTTTTCCTACCTTGCAAAGTTTTTATTAGCAATGTAACAGTTGTTTTCTGAACCACTGAGCAGCTTGGATTTGCAAATGAAATCACCATATGCAATTTTAACAAACACATAATCTCCCCGACAACCTCTAAACCTTAAAGCATTAAGCAAGTGACACATAAAGAGCTACAAAATGCACACATAAAAATATTTCTTGCACGGTGTGCAAGCACCCCTTCTCTTGATCTCTATATATACCAGCCAAGGTTGCACTAACGTAGACTAAAAGGAAAAAGATGTAAAAGAAATGTGCAGTTCTTCTACCTCTTTATCAACAGTAACATTCCACTCCATGTGTGACCAAGTCAGCACCAGTATTTCCTTACTCCTTCTCACAGTGGTGACAAACGTCCTGCTACATCATTTTGGGCATCACTGTAGCAGGGCACAGCTTGCAGTAGGTTTCCCAAAATGCTCACCATGTCTGCATATGACTTCGCTATCTCTAGCTAGAAGATAATGAACAGATAGTAATTATATACCCCTGTATACACTTAGGAGTTGTTAATCTCATGAAAATTCCAAAAAAAAAATGTGTGGATCAACAGTGCATCGTACAATATGTGGAATGAGCTGGATTTTCCCAGCTTTTCCATGAGACACTGGTTTTGCACTCCTGAGGGAAACCATGTTGCTGTGTTTTAAAGACACGAGAAACTGAACTGCGTGCCTCTCACAGGAACTAGATTTTATTTCTGTTTGTATCTCTGTCATGTAGAGGATGTATGAAGTGTTTAGATAATCTTGTCTTGGGAGAAAGTAAATGTTCATCTGTGAAGTTTTACAAAGTCAACAAGTTTGTTGAATTTTAACTCTTATACACATGTAACTGAGGGACCCAAGAAAAATTTAGAAATCAATTTACTATACACTCTGTTAACCCTTTCTTTACTCTGGCTACAATGGTAATAAATATATTTTTCCGCAGTCTCCTTTGCTGTATTAAGAACAAAAAAGAACACTTATTCTAAAAGAACAAAGCACTATGATGCTAGAACAGTTGTATTTTAATTTTCAGTAGCCAGGCACTGTTGTGCCATTGTCCTTACATTTAAACTCTTAACACTGTCACACACTCATTTCATTACAGTTTGCTCCAGTGCCATAGTGACCTACTCTGGCACCCTCTTTGGGACCCTGATCTGGTCACTTCCTCAACTTTTAAGTTGGGGAACCAAGAAAAAAAGTTCCTCTCATACTTGAGGACAAAGAAATGCACAATTGGTACTAATTCCTGAACACTGGTAGTGCATAAGCAATCTGCATCTCCTGATCAGAAGCATAGCTGGCTCAAACAGTGCCCTGTGCCGGTAAAAAAAATCTTTTTAAAAACTATAGCAAACAGTTGCTACGTTTTTTACCCTGCCTGCATGGAGTGCTATGACACTCAAATTTTCCTAAACAAACAAAAAAATAAAATTCTTCTAATAAACTGCAGCAAACTGTTTGTAGCCTGCCTGCATGGAGAGTTACAGTGCTCAGGATTATGTTATTAGCAGATTGGACCAGACATTGAGTGCTACAGCACTCAGGTTTGACCAGAAATGCAATACCAGCTTTTAAAAGCCAGTATTGTATTAGAGATTGGGATCAGCTGATCTCACCTCCCAATACTTTCTGCCCAGGGCACTTGCCTCTCTTGCCCCACCCTCGCTTCGGTACTGCTCCTGATCATGCTACCTAATACCATCCACCTAGGTAGGCCATACCCTTCACCCCTCTCCAGCTATGCCTCGTACTCAGCAAGTGTTTCTTGTTTCAAACCCTACTTTTGTTCTGTATTGTGAACCACTATTGCAGCATGGGTATTGTTTGCTATTGTAGCGTTTGCTTGGTCCTCTACATCTCCTCACAGAGTGGAATTTCCTGAATGTCACCCTTCTTAGTGCTTTCTAATACTCAGTCTTCCAAACTATCATGGCCATTTACTTAACCAATTACATTTTCTATACCTTTCCTAGATGACAGCATATCCTGGCCTGTCTCTTAGTAAAGTCTCCCATTGGTGTTATCCTTTCTATCTTCTGTTGTTTGTTTCCTGCACTTTCTCATCATCTGTCATCATCTATCTATGGGGCTATAACAGAGTATCTGTATTTGTATCTATATTAGCTCAACATATTCCCCTCACCATCCTAACAGGTGATCCATTTACCATGGAATATTATTTGTCTTTCTCATTCATATCAGTTGGTCCTCAGCTGAATTCTCATCTTCCATCAGGACCATCTTATCTAATCCCTTCGCTAACATAGACTGTTATCCTCCCATTTCTTCTGTTCCTTCAAAATATTATAGACAAAATGACTGTTACTGTCATTTTTATCATTCATCTAAATTCCTGAAACCACATCTATTTCTGCCTGTCTTGCTGCCATGGCTCTCTGTAGCTCCCTCATTTTATTTCTTCAACCGCTCACACTAATTTGCATCACTCACTACCCCTCCCTCCTACTTGTCTGTGCCCTTCATCTGCTTTATGTCCTACTGCATTCTTTTTCAGCCAATGTATGTGCCTTCCCCACCATTTCATTTTAAAAGTAACAGTGAAGTGATGAACTTTTATAACAGATATTTTGGCATAAACTGTCTCACATAACTTAAGACAGAGTCTACCCCTTTCTGTACAGATCTTTTTCTTCCCATATCCTCCATCAGTCCCTATGATCACATAACCCCACACCCTAAGTCATCAGAAAAAACTGTTCTGTTCTGACCTTCTTGACCTTGTTGGAGTCTGAGAACTGACAACAGCTCTAAGAATAGTCTTTTGCTACACATCTGCTAAAACCTGAGTACTAGCTGTCTGTCTGTCCTTCTTGTCTGATTTTTCCTGTGGTCCCCTGCACTAAATTAGTAGTGCCCAAATAATCTTATAAATATGGATGCTCCATTACTTTCGTGATCATACTGGTTAATATCTGGCCTAGTTCATGTGCATTGTTCATCTCCACATCCATTCACTCCTTCTCTGCCATCTATCACCTAATTTGATCTCCTCTCAAACAGCTGAGTCCCCTTGACCTATTATCATACTTATGTTTTACTGGCTTAGTCTGCTGGATAATACTCCAACCTGACTTCCTTTCTGGCCACACGTGTCTCTTTCCTCTGCCTGGGTTGTCCTGCCCGCTTTCCTTTTTTCATTTATTTTCTGGCTTGCCTAGAAACTGTGCCTCTTCTTATTGCTCTCCACCTTTTCAGCCCCCTATTGTGTCTCAGCTTTTACCTTTGTCTTTCCCTACCACTACCATAGTGTTCTAAGGCTAGTCATGCTTATTTTACTAACCAGTTACTTTATACACTATCTAGGCTCCTTTCCACTCTCCTTGCTTTCTCTTCTGTCCTGTTTGATGCTTTGTTCACTGTATCCATCAATTGCCCAAATATCATCTGTAAACATCACCCAAGTTCAGCAGGCCCTGCACCCAAATCCTCACAGATTATTAAGCCACAGTATTTCCCTACACCCTGTACCTGCCTCCAATACATCTTGTACCCTTGCCTTTTCATTGGTCACTAAGCCACACTGCTACTCTGCACCCAGCATGCTTAAACCACCTCCTACTCCTTCTTCCTTCCTCAGATACTGCTGAAATCTCCTATCTTCCATTTTGTTGTCCTTATTTCTATTTACACAGACTTATTTTCCTTTTTCTTATTTTCATTGCTCTTGCCCTTCATTGCTATTTAACCAGTACTTTACCTTTCTTTGATTGAAAGTTTTATGTTCCATGGAAATGTAGGCTTTAAAGTATGTTTTCTGCTGGAGAGGATGCTTCCATGCTACTCTGGGACACATCTGAAGGACCAACAGTGGCTAATAATTTCATCTTCTGACAAACATCATAGAACTTTCTGGTTGCTTGTATGTCCTGAAAGCTACTGCCTTGCTTTGCTGCCCTAGAACTTATATTCTCATCTTAAAACAGTAGATGCCTTTCCTATCAGTGAATATATAGCAGGTGGCAAAAAGCCATCGCTAGGCATGTAGAACTAAGAATGGACTAGGAATTGCACAAAATAAATGATTCATTACAAACTGCATTTTAGTAGCTGAATATGGAAATAATTAAACTGAAGGAAAAAAAATTAAAAAGAGAAAAGTGGGTCAGAGGAGAAGTGAAAGAGTGAAAGGGGTCAGGTGCTTTAGGTGTGGCTTAGGGATCTGCGATGTGAAGCCATGTGCAGAGACTGGAGGAAGAGTGGGATGCTAGAAGCTGAAGAAGATGACACGGGATTTAGGGAGCATGTGTCAGTCAGCTACAGCCAGACAGGTGTGGAGATAATAAGAAATGGCTAAATGTCTTTAAGATAGCAGGAAGGAGAAAAGTAAGACCAACAAGAGAGCAGAGTCAGAGCAATGAAGAAGGAAGGAAGAGGCATAAGAATAGAGAGGGTGTGTATATGGCTATAATGGGAAGGAAAAGGAGGCACAAAGAATGTCAAGAGATATTAAATGTGCCAGATGTGGAAGGGAAGGAAGAGACTGGTATGTACATGACTAAAGGTACTGAAGAAGTGGTGGGAAGTAACAAAGTGCAGGACCAAAGGCAGTAGAAAGTAGTGCTCACATTTGGCAGTTTTAAGAGAATAAATATAGAAGGAAAAGACAGAGCTTCATCAGTAGTATAGACAGAAGGAATGCTTATCAGAAATGGGAAACAGAGCTGCCACAGGCAGACTGGGAATGACCAGCACAGAGAAGACGTAACAGTATGAGAAAGGAGTCCAGGTAATTGGAGACTTAACCAAAAATGAATTTCATAGAGTCAGTTGATAGATCATAATCACCTAACTTAGGATACACAGCCTAAACAATATGCCTTACTTGGACCAACTCAAAGCCATGTTACTATACTCAGTTTCCTACAAACTGCTAAGAGGTGATTTGTATCTGGTATAGAAGGCATCCTCTTACCCATTACTGATGGATTTACTACATGTCTGTAAGTCAAATGGCATCAGAAATACTTAATCCAGAGATCTAATCCTCCTCTGTAACATCAACAGAATGATTTGGAGGGGTAAGTATTATTCACATAGGATACTGTTGCTGTGGAATAGACTCCCCTTCCATATAAAATAAAATTCATCCCTGTCCATATTAAAGCACAGCTTAGATCTATGAATGATGAACAGAAAATTGACATATTTAAACATGTTAGTCATTAGACATATATGGATGCCATCCAAATGCAGGCGTGCCTTAAGTTTGGGTAGTTTACCATATGACTAGAGACTTTTGGAAATTGGGAGCAGGATGGTTTTGTCTTGCAGGCGTGTGCTTTTTCTAACATTTCTGGCAAGAAGCCACAAAAAACTGAAGGCAGCTATAACAGTATTCATTGCAGAATACAAATTTTTTTTAATTTACTTTTATTGTGATCAGCATGGGGTGGGGTGCTCAGTAGCAATAACTTGAGCCCTGCAGCAGCCAAATGAAATACATTATTGTGTTTGTGTGGGAGGCAGTAGGAAGAAGGAAAATGGCAGGTTCTAGGGTGATCACATTATAGTGATCATTTCAGAGGCTTGACATGGGAAGAAGACACAGAATATTGTCTGAAACCCCCAACTTGAAGCATATTACTGTTTTCATTTGTTCTTTCACTTTTTTTCAGGCAGGAACCAGAGAGATCTTTCAACCATGGTGACAGTACATACATCTCACAGCAAAATATACTCCTATTTGTTCAACTATGTCTTTAATTTTTATGACAGTCAACATGGGGTGGGATTCCCATTATTAACTGTTATGTCACCACATTCAGCAGTCAGACATCAGAAGTGATTACTATAAGTGGTTGTTGGAGGGTCTGCAGATGAATGTAAAGGTCAGCTAAGGTGATCATCATAAATTCTACTTATTCATTTATTTATATACATTGTTGTCTGAGTTTGATCCACATGACCAGCAGCCACTTTTCAGGGTAAAGTCAAGGTGGTATTCATACTGACTTAATTACAAAAGAACTTCTCTTCCATTCTCTTTTCCATAAGAACTAGGGGATCTTTAATGTCCACCTGAGTGACCACCACCTCAAGCAGATGGGACTTTGGATTAATGTCTTACTAAGATGGAATACTTAGCAATGCAATACTTCCATACTGCACTGCAGTGCTAGTACTGGAAAATGAATGCAAGCACTTGGTGTGGCACTAGAGCCCACAGTCCTTTGATTTTCCACCACCAAAGATGAATGTAATACCTACAAAAAATAAACTGGTAAACAAGAACAACTCAAAACCCCAAAATTGTATCCAGCTAAAGCTCCGAGTAAAGAAATTAAGCCCAAACACCGTGCATATATTATAAAACAAACACATTTATTTGAAGCGCTTTTCATTGCTGCTATACAACAACTTCCTCAGAAAAACTTTACAACGTATCAAGCAACACTATTTGAATGATAAGCTCAATCACATGATGCTCAAAGCTGGTAAACACGTCATAACAAGTTATCCTCATGAGTTAATTAAGCTTAACTAAAATAAGTTAAACTGTGTCTTACTTAAAATAAAATAAACTAGAAAAGTAAGAAAAATGTATATGAAAGATAAAACAATAATAAAAAATCTTCCATTTAAACAAGAAAAATATACGTAATATTCTGATTTAAAAATGGGCAAATGGGAAGCAGCAAATGATGTGTGAAAACAAAGGGCAGATACAGGATCACTTCTGAATGATTATTGATATGGCTCATTGGGGAGAATTATCTGTCAAAGAGAAATATGGCCATTATGTTTAAGTGTGTGGCACATACTGATAAGAATCTCATATGTGTCTCGTGATTGTCCTGGTGTCCTGATGTTCTCATCCAGAGAAGGTTGTGTATGTGTGAACATAATGATGTTTTAGGAAGATATGTTCATGGGTGGTGGGTCTGGCATAATACTTAAGGCCTCCATCTCATAAACACAATATACAGGGTTTGATCCTGACCTCAGGATATTAGCTAAGCTTAAAATAACCTTTCAATGCAGTTAGCCTAATATTCACCTATAAACCCATATTATGTCTCCACAGTGAAAGATACTGCACTCTCTCAAAAGATCACATTACATTAGTATTGTATGTGTGTGTATGGTTTGTACCTACGTATCTTATTAAAAATCTCTAATTTTTTATTGTGAAATGCCTTTTGAGGAAATGTTCATGTTTTATTATGTAATAAATCCTGTGTTTCCACTATGGTTGGCTTCCACCTGTGGACTATTTGTTCACTGCATAAAAGGCCAGGTAAAACTAATGTCCAGAATATACATGCACTAAGTTCTCTTGAAGTCATAAGTAACAGTCCTATACTTTTCACCAGAAGGAAATAGTTTTTTAAGCTGTAGCATGCTATATCTTCAATGCCATGCTTTCAAATGGCTAATACTGTGGAGAACAGTTCAAATGAGCACTAAACTGGAAGCTCTGAGATTAGAACTGTATTCTTACGTACATCTTGAGGTTGCACACCTTGTTATATAACAGGAACAGCTTTTCAGTGACCCATCCTTTTGGTTTTTGTTCATATGATTTTTTCTGCCACAACCTTGAATTTTTCATTATACTCAGTTTTTATTTTGGGTGTTGTGGTGAACATTGTGGTCAATACACTGAGCACATTAGTGGCCTAAAGTACTTTTTCTACTTATTTAATGAGTTTTTAGCATATCAGAAATAAAAAAAAATGCTATTTACTTCTCCTAATGGTTTGTGACCCTTCTCAACCTGAAGTTTAGACTGAGTTGTATTACAAAAAGATAACATTGTGCATGTGCCTTTAAAACTGGAATTGCACCTAATTATCATGATCTATATTATCATGATATATAATATTGTTCTGAGAAAGTTTATGTAATACTTCTTATGGTTAGAAGGAGATGGTCCTTTAATTCTAGGTGCCAACAGTAGTCATATAAATGTTCTGGTTTGACATTCATTAATAAAAAGTTTGCACTTGTTCAAGGTGGCACACACATTATGCATCTCATTCATATAATAATATTACTGGCATACTCTAATTAAATGAGAACCCCAAATACCATTTTTCTTGGAGAAAGTAAAACTTTCTGTTATTGTGTATGTTAAACCAAAATACGTGTACTTTGCATACATTGAGGAGCATGCTCATATTTGAAATTCTATTGTGTAGCTTTTGTAAGTTATTAGGTGGTGCAAAACAAAATGAAGGTGGGATCCTCAAGGGATCTTGTCCTGAAAAATGTCTAGAATCAGAAGACAGATATTGTTACTTGAAGTTAGGGTGAATTATGGATAGAATGGTCTTTGTAACTTAATAGTGTGGAATTTTAACAAAGCCTTCAGCTGCAAAAAACACAGGTTTCAGTTCTCTTCAGAGTGAAACAACGAAAAGCTAAAACAGACATAAATATGATGATATGATTTTAGACTTAAAAGCAATGTGTGTATCTGTATGAAAGTGATTTACTCATTCTTTGGATATGATAAGGTATAAAAATGACTAAAATGTTCTTCTTTTTCATCAAAATTAAAGATGCATTTCTTCCTTTGGCTTTGGGGCTAGGTGCTCTGCCCCAACAATATCTTATATATAATTCTGATGGT
Organism: Protopterus annectens; assembly: GCF_019279795.1. Lineage (NCBI taxonomy): Eukaryota > Metazoa > Chordata > Ceratodontiformes > Protopteridae > Protopterus > Protopterus annectens. The sequence continues at coordinate 788,130,074 of NC_056725.1, forward strand.
AATATTCCTTCAAAACTTCATGAATAAATATAGAAGAGTTTTGGAGATATAGGCTGTTAAATACAAAGAGCAAACCTAACAATACCAGGCAGTGTTCTGGTCACAGATCACCTGAAATTGCTCAGCATTTAAGGGGTTGCATAGTGTATATTTACTGAAAATTTTGAAAGAAACCCCCCACTCCAACCCAGTGCAGTTTTATGCTTCACAGAACTGTTAAATGAAGCAATACAGTTGCCTCTTACAGGTGCCCTATTTATAAACCTGACAAAAACATTTGACACACCTGATCCCTATCTTTGCCTCTTACAGGTGCCCTATTTATAAACCTGACAAAAACATTTGACACACCTGATCCCTATCTTCTCCAAAAAAAACTAATTGAAATTGGTATAAGTCCAGGCACTGCTCATTAGTTTAATAGCTTCCTCAATAACAGACAGTTAAAATAGGATCCTCCCATTCAGACTCTGCACCTACTACAAAAAAGTGAACAAACGACAGAAAAAAACAGCCACGGCTGATACAAGAATGTATCGTGAAGCTGAGTACAAAACCTGAAACAGGCAAAATGCTATCCTCAATGTAGATGCTGGTAATCTGTTAAACACGGGTTTTAATTTCACCAAAATTAAAAGTCAACACAATAAAATGGTCCCTTCCTTGTCAAACGATAAGCGCTTTTGAATAATCTTCATCAGATCATTAAAAAACATGGGACTCCAATTATGTTTATATGGAAGTTAGCCGAACACCAAACCAATAGGCGTCCTAGCTTTCAATCATTTATTTTATTTCTCCCAATCACTTTACATGTTCATCCATCAAGAACCATTGTAGCCAATGCAGAGATCCTATGGCCGACACACCTTCAGGTCAGCCAATGGTAGGTCTCCTTGCCTTCAGAGTCGACTTCAGGGGAATAACGCTATCCAGACCAGGTTGCTGGTCAGCTCGTAAATTGACAATCCATTTTGCTTCCCCTAGCTGACAAAGGTGGGGCCATAGTGGGTTTGGATACTGCATGGTATATAAAGAAAATGGAAACTATGCTTAAAGATAGTAAAACATACACGAGAGTAACATCAGGCAATCTTAACCAAGCTATACATAGAGTGAATATTCACCACAGTTATATGCTTTTACAAAGACAAATAGATTTGGAGCTGTATAACTTCCTGGAAGTTCCTAAACCTACTATTCCAGCTATAAATGGACTTCCTAAAATACATAAAGATCTCCATGATCCACCCCTACGTCTGATAGTATTGGGACAGGGGTGGATCACAGAAAATATGTCCTTATACATAGAAAGGGAACTAAGAGAAGTACTATGCTTTTATAATACAGTGTTAAAAGACATGGATGTCTTCTTGAATAAAATCAGAACAGCCATGGAAGGACTTAGTAGTTATCAAGATCTTTTACTAACTACCCTTGATGTGAATAATCTCTTTACTACTATACCAAATGATGTTGAAATAGATTCAATAAGACAAACATTATCATTAAAAAAGACCTCGGCAGATATCATTAAAATTTGTGCACTTCTGGAATTAATACTAGAAAACAACTATTTTGTTTATGGAAATATGATTTATTGGCAGAAATGGGGGGTTGCTATGGGCACCCCCTGTGCCAATAGTTATTCAAGCTTAGTGCTTGTAGATTGGGAAATGCAACATGTTCTTTATTCAAATAACCTCTGGCAAGACAACATCTTATATTACGGCTACTTTATGGATGACCTGTTTATTTTATGGAATGGAGACATCGAACAGTTTACACAGTTCCATACTTATTTTGATTCCACCACCTCTTTCCTGACATTTACAGCCAATTGTTCACAAGAATCTGTCAGTTTCTTAGATGTTAACATCATTTTTAATCAAGTAGGTACACTGGAAACAGAGTTACATAGAAAGAACACATGGAGGAATCATTATCTACTTAAGAGCAATATGCACCCTAGGCATGTAACCAAAAAACATCATGCATAATGAAGTCTCCAGGATTTATAAAAGATGCAGTCAGGAAACATCAAGACAAAGGGAAATTAAATTCCTACAAGATAATTTGAAGGAAAGAGGTTATAGTGACAAAGATATGAGTTCATCAGCAATCACAGAGCGTGAAAGACCAATACATGAAGGAGAAAAAACTAGAGTACTGCTGACTTATAGTACAGACAATCGCCAAATTCAAAGTGTTATAAAACAGTTTTGGCCTATCTTGACTGACACAGGACCCACAATTGTGTAATATTGTTGGTGACAAACCACACTTTGGGTTTAAGAATAAGAAAAATCTAAAAAGACTTCTTTGTACTAAGGATGGTCACGGTAAGAATCAGATCATAGGTCGTAAAGGAACATTGAAGTGTGGACATTGCACTGCTTTCCCTCTCATAGACAGTAGTAATGTTTTTGAACACCCAAGAACTAAAAGAAGTTATACATTTAATGTGAAAGCTACGTGCTCGACAATCAATGTGGTTTATTTAGCCACATGTAAATCATGTCCATCTTATTACATAGGGAAAACCAACCAAATTTTCAAAAGACGTATATTAAGACATCAGAGGAACATCGTGAACAAAGATCTTCATAATGCGTTAGCGCTGCATGTCAATATGCACGCTAATCATTCCTTCATATTTAAAGTTATTGAAAATGTATATACTGGTTCAAGAAAAGGTGATATTGAGAACCTCAAGGAACTAAGAGAAGCAAAATGGATTGTCAATTTACGAGCCGACCAGCAACCTGGTCTGAATAGTGTTATTCCCCTGAAGCCGACTCTGAAGGCAAGGAGACCTACTATTGGCTGACATGAAGGTGTGTCGGCCATAGGATCTCTGCATTGGCTACAGTGGTTCTTGAGTATGATGGATGAACATGCAAAGTGATTGGGTGAAATAAAATAAATGATCAAAAGCTAGAACCCCTATTGGTTTGGTGTTCAGCTAACCTTCATATAAACATAATTGGAGTCCCATGTTTTCTAACGATCTGATGAAGATTATTCGAAAGCACTTATCGTTTGACAAGGAAGGGACCATTTTATTGTGCTGACTTTTAATTTTGGTGAAATTAAAACCTGTTTTTAACGGATTACCAGCATCTACATTGAGGATAGCATTTTGCCTGTTTCAGGTTTTGTACTCAGCTTCACGATACATTCTTGTATCAGCCGTGGCCATTTTTTCTGCCGTTTGTTCACGTTTCTTCTTTTGGCAGTTTAACTCTAGCAGTGGAAAGGTATTCATCGTTTTTTCATTTTTATTACAAAAAAGTGTACCCCAGGTATCTATTCTTGCCCACCTCCTCTTCTCCATATTCATTAACAAACTTCCTTTTGACCTATTCCATGTCCCAGTTATCCTGAATGCTGATGACATGTTCATTTACTGATCAGGTCACTCTCACAACAACATTCCTCAATAATTCTAGTCAGACTTACATGAGTCCCACTATTGGCTCATAAACCATAAACTACTTCTCTAGTCCACCAATACCAAAGTTATACGTTGTGGAATTCCACAGAAATTTCACCAAGCACATGAATCTTTAACTGTTTTTGACTTACACAACCATTTCATAAAGCCATCCTCCACCTATAAATACCAAGGACTGTGGCTTGATCAGTCACCAAACTTCCAATTCCACATAGACAAAGTGAGAGCCAAAAAAAACTCCCTCATCTGCTAGACCAAAATATCTTCCCTTTTCTATCCCAACCAGCCAAAACAGCCATTGGTAAAGGAGTTCTCCTTTCTCATCCTGAATATGGGCTTCTGATCTTTGATTATGCCTTCAATTAAAACATTGCTATATTCCAGACTATCTCTAAAAGTGTCCGCCAGTCCACTACAAACTTACCTCTTTGTGAGCATCACTATATCACCCTAGAAAAAGCCAAATGTCTACCATAATACAAAGATCTAACCTATTATTAGGATCCCAGTGCTACAAACTAATCCATCTCCACACATTTACTTACATTGCAGATAAACTTCCTGAAAAAATAAACTCCTCATAGAACCTGAGGCACTACTCATCAGCCACACCAACTCTCATTACCCCTAAGCTCAAATTCCACAGTACTGCACATGCCTTCTCCACCCAGATATGTACACTTTGACAAGCTCTCCCCAACGACATTAAGGAAATCAACAATTATTCCAAATTCAGAATGTAACTCAAAAAGCACTTCTTCATCCATGCTGAATGTTCCAGCTTTAACACAAGACATAACACTTAACTTATCTCCTTTCCACGTTTCTTCTCCTCTCTCAGGATTCACTAAAGACTGACCCAATAGAGAAACTAATGTATATATTGTATATTACACTCTGCTTGATTGTACATTGTACTATACTTGTTCACTAGAAAGTATATACAGTTTTTTTTATGTAATTAGTCTGAACTAATCTGTTACTGCTTACATGTCTGCATTTTTTGTGAAATGTTTTGTATTACACCTAGACTGAGCTGGAAACTGGTCAGTCTTAATCAGTGCACTACAGCAGTAAACACATATAAAGAAGTAACATAAAACAAAATAAAATCAGTAATGGATTGAGTTACAAGGCATGATTTCAGGAGGAACTGACTCTAGATTTTCATGTTGCCCTTAAAACTTTGGATTGGGGCATAGCAGTTATATTATTGCCTCATAGTGCTTAGTTTCTCAGTTCAGTTCCCTGCTCAGAAACTTTCTTTTCAGAATTTTGCCAATGGTCCCTAGACATGATATTATGCCAGGTGCTCCTGTTTCCTTTTGAATCCTATGGACATGTCATAGGTGAATTGTTGATTGTCGCAACTGTACATGGCAATGCGTGTGTGTGTGTGTGCGAATGTGTGTGTGTGTGTGTGTGTGTGTGTGTGTGTGTGTGTGTGTGAGTGTGTGTGTGTGTGAGTGTGTGTGTGTGTGTGTGTGTGTGTGTGTGTGTGTGTGTGTGTGTGTGTGTGTGTGTGTGTGTGTGTGTGTGAGTGGGTGAGCATCCTATGAAAGAATTACTGACTATATATTTAGTGCCAGGGAGTGCATGCTAATGCAAAACTGATTTAAAAAAAATATATATATATATATATATATATATATATATATATATATAGGTTCACATTATAATTTCTAAATACTGAAATACTGAATTTCAATATTTCGAAACCATAAAGTCGAAGAATCAAAATCGCGAAAGTGCATAATCGCGAATTTGAATATCTCAAATTCGCGGTTATGGCTTATGGTACGTGGAGTGTGGTGTTGGGAGTGTATCGTGGTTCGTGTCATGTATGGATGTAGGTGCAATTGAAGGTAAGTGAGTGTTTTGTAAGGATGTTGTGTGGGAGTTTGAGTGTGTCTGAATGTGTGTAAGTGTTGGATGTATTGATGTTTGTATATCTGTGATGTTTATGGGTGTGCAAGAGACTGTGAAATGTGTAGGTGTGAGTTTCCTTTTTGTGTCTGTTTGTGTGATCTTGGAGTTAGTATATATAAGTAGGGGGGCCCACATGGGCGGTGCAGGGGAGCTTGCCCCCCTGCTTACATGTGGTGTAGGTTTGTTTGTTTGTGTTTTTGTGTTTGTGTATGTTTTGTTTGTTGTAGTGTGGGTTGGATGATGTATGAGTTGTGTGGTATATGGTGTGTATGTGATTGTGTGTTTCACGATTGTGTGCTTTTGAGATTTTGGACGTTCGACTTTATGATTTAGAAATACTGAAATTCGGTATTTCAGTATTTCGAAATTATAAAGTGAATATATATATATATATATATATATATATATATATATATATATATATATATACATATATAAATATATATACACATATAGATAGATATATTTGTTGTTTGTGTTATTTCCTACTTGTGTATTTTGGTTACTTCCATATTCTCTATATAAACTGTATAGTGGGGTGCCATCTCTACGGACCAACAACAGACTAAACCCACAGAGTTCTTGCTATTCAGCAATGCAGTGGTTGATCATCAACATGCAGTTTGAGTTCTGCAGTGCCTGTCTACCAAGTAGGTGCCAGGGCACTTTACCAATGTTGTCTGCTAATCCCTTCCTCCCACTTTCTTGTAGTCATCCATATTTGTGGAACCCAAGCCATCTATGTGAGGGTAGTAAAAAAACATTAAAATAGGGGAAATTAGGAAAGATTACCATGAGGGGTAAGCCCATTTTACCCTTGTAGTAACCATTTTTGATTCTGAGATAACCCTTCCACAGTGGTGTACTGATATGTTAATGATGCATTTCAGGGAAGCAGCCTATGAACTTGGCCAAAAAATTTTGTTCAACCATTACCTCCAATGGATGAGATCATGTTGGATGCAAGAGCTGATGAGGTTAGCAAACAGGTAGCATGTGTGTGCATATGTATGCAGGTAGCTGCATGTGAGTGTATACAGAAGGATTAGTGGCCCCAGCTGTGCATGCTCACGTGTGTGTGTGTGTGTGTGTGTGTGTGTGTGTGTGTGTGTGTGTGTGTGTGTGTGTGTGTGTGAGTGTGGTTTCTGGGTAGTCAGTAAGGGAAAATGTAGGGTAGATGTGTGTGTGTGTCTGTGTGTGTATGGGTGAATGGGTGAGTGTATAACTGACTGCAAACAGGTGGGGGGGCTGTATGTGTGTGTGTGTGTGTGTGTGTGTGTGTGTGTGTGTTTGTGTATGGGAGAGATGTCATACTTCCACTTTTCTCTAGACTAAACAGGAAATCCTGTAATATTGGTGGGGTGGGGAACACTAGACCTAGAGACACATAAAAAGGTAATATGTATAATAAAGTTTTGTGACACAAAAGATACGAGGACAGGAGGAGCACTAGACACCAGGAGTGTTCTTTAATTGTTTCCTAAAAGCAATTAAAAATATAACAGTACAAAGTTTTGTAGCATGAAAGATATAGGGTGGGGAGGAACACTAGACACAAAGGGTATTTTTTATAACATGCACTAAAGGCACATACAAAGATTTAAGCCCATAACTTCAGCATTCATGAACAACTTTTTAGCACAGCTTTAGCTCTCTGCACTACCATTATACATCAGGGATCCTCTTCCATAATACCTAAGTCTTGGAAGTAGTAAAACAGGAGTAGAGAAAAGTTTTAGACCCTTTACCCATAGCAACACCCCACTCCGTAGCAGAATGTTAGTCCTCTGCACCACCAGAGATGCTTTCAACATGCTCCTTGCAGAGATTAAAAAAATTAAAGTAAAATGGTGGGAAAGTTTCAAGTCTTGTATCCTTTTCACAGAAAGCAGCATGACAAGCCTGAACCTTAGTCCTCTACATTAACTGAGAACACTAGTAAAAGAGAATATTTTTTACAGCATAATAATTATGAAACTCTAATATCTGGCATTATTCACTGACTACAATGGTCTATGATTTACTAGGGACATGACATGTATAAGAGGCAACATCGGGAGTATTCACCAAAGTCAGGGACAGTTTTGAACTATTATTTGGACTCACATAAAAAGTTAGTAGTTACCAGGTCTAACATGAGTGGCTGTGGGGGTGCAGCAGTTAGCATTGCTACCTCACGGCAAGAGGTTCTCTGGTTCAATTCTTGGCTGGGGTTCCTTCTGTGTGGAGTCTGCATGCCCTCCCTGTGGTCACGTGGGTTTCCTCTGGGTACTCCAGTTTCCTCCCACATCCCAAAGACATGCTGTAGGTGGATTGGACACTCCAAATTGGCCCTAGGTGTGAGTGAGTGTGTGTGTACCTTCTGTGGAAGGTTGGGTGCCAGGCTGGCACCTTGGCACTGTAAACTCCACTGCCAATCATGGGCAGACAGGTGATCTGCTGTGGTGACTCCTAACTGGGAAAAGCCAAAAGAAGAAGTTACCAGGTCTAACATCATGATGCAATTTATGAACAATATGAAAAATTAATATATAGTTATATATAAATGTGGAGCTTTTCTCCTCAGGCCTCCAATGAAAAAGGACATTTGGTCCAGTCAGACTTTCATGGTGAACAAATGTAAAATAAAATAAATAATTAAACTTAAATACCTGGCATTAATGACAGACTGTAAAGATCTGTGATTTACAAAGGCAGGGACAAAAATAAGAAGATACTTCTGCAGCATTCTATCAGTCAGGGACAGGTAAGAGGTGTGTGTGTGTGTGTGTGTGTGTGTGTGTGTGTGTGTGTGTGTGTGTGTGTGTGTGTGTGTGTGTATGTATGTGCATGTGTGTGCCTGTGCGTGGATGCATGAGAGAGGGTTCATGTGTGTAAGAGTGGGAATGAGAGTGATGCCTCCTTGGATGGACTGCCAGTAGTGGCTATCACAGAAATAGGCTGATTTGCATTCTCAGTAATTATGGGTGATTCAGAGATATGCAGATTAAGCAAATATTACACTTTTTGTCAGTGTGGCTAGCAGGTCTCTAAATGGCACTTTCCATGATCATGGAAACAATCCCTTTTGGCTGCAGATATTACCAATGGCAATGGTGTTCTTTCTGAATCTGTATGATAGTATGTTAGGCAAGGGGAAAGGCCTAACAGAGAACAAACTTAATAATGCCCCTAATGAGAAAAAAGTACAATAAATGTAAATAGTTTGATGATTAGTGGCTGGAGTCAAGAAAACTTAGAAAGTGGGCAATGTTAAGAACAAAAAAGTCACAAGCAATGAAATAGATGATCTTTTTTCCAAATAATGGACTTGGCGTTTGGAGAAGAAATACAGAGAGAAACAACAAGAGAGTAAAAGTTGGAGAAAGACAAAGAAACAGGAATACTGAAATGCTGTAAGCAGTCTCTAGGTCAGTAGAGAAGTTGCTTTGTACATGTTTAGTACAGAAGGTAAACTTTGGTTTAAAAGCAGACACACATTCTAAGTTGTTTGCAATCTGAAACATTTTGATCTTCTTCATTCATTATTAAAGGCTGCTAATCTCTTCTAAGAACACAAACACATGTCAGATAGCTTTGCCTTAGCTTTGTGAAACATATTTTTGGTCAAATTTAGTTCTAATCAGTTACTTGCCATTGTGAGATCCTTAGTAACTATAACACAAAATGGCACCTGTATTTATTATATATTGTTATTTTCTACAGTACTAATTTCTTTGCATCACTATGAATGATTAATATTTTATATTTAGTTCTACTCCAAAGTAATTTTAATTTCCTGCTGAGCTTTCTCACTCAGTGTTGCCTGTGTTTCCAAATCATGGTACAGTTAGACTGGGGGGACCAGTGAATAGAAAGAGGCAAGTAAATGGGGGGAGTGTATATCCCCTGAATGAGTGATTTAAGTGATATGGCTAGAATTTAAGATGCTTGCATTTCTGTGTCTGCTGACTCCATAGATGTAAATCTATCCTTGCCCAAAGGGTGCTACCAGATTCTAAATACACAAGGTCTGTACAAAGGACTAATAAACATGTTTCTGAATTAAAACAGCACTCAGATAGCATACTGAATATTGTGAAGGAGTACATCTAACTCCTGAGGAGAACTTAATAAAAACTTTGAAAAGTATGAGTTTTCTTTGATATTTTTCCAGATTTTCAAGTTTTAAAACACAGAGCTGATCAGACATGTCCGGCCTGAGAGCCAGTAAGACATATCAAACAAGTGTCTTTTCATAATGATGGTTGACAGTTCCTAGAAGAAGGTAAACTGTGGATGGACAGAAGCTGCAAAATGTAAGCAGTTACTATAGCATCTTGGACATTTGACTTTGAGAGCCAGTAATTACACTGAGTCCAACTTGGAAAATGTTCACCTCCTAACAAAACTTATTAACTTCATCTGTCAAGATGGCATTCTGTTGTGTTTGACAAGATGCCATAAATCTGAGCAGCCAGGGGTGTCTGGTGGCTTTGGGTGCTGTAAGAAGCAACTAAATGGGTTGGGCTAATTGGAGTGCAGTGGGACATTGACAGGTCAGTGACTGTTCACTGGTGATCAAACAGCCTGCCTCAGTAGCCAATCATTCTTGTCACTTTCCTGACAATATGCACCTCAGATGTCTGATTGCAATCAACAGATCTGACCTTTGGTGAAACAGAGTCCTAGAAGTGGTGCCCACTTGCTGCCCACTGATTATTTTCTGTACCACCCCTCATGTTCTGTTGGTTTCCCTCCATACCCTCCAGACAGAATACTTCTTCTTTTTTTATTTTTCATATTTTGTCTTATTATTCAGATTTTAACACATCCTTGTGCATACCCTAACTGATCAATACTGAAATGTAATAACTGTGCAGTAATAATGTTCACAGCAGAGAAAAAAGTACCTCATAATAAATTGAAGAGAAATACTGATGACAGTACATAAACCATATGTGGAAGTACTACCACCATTCATACCCACCACAAAAAGGGGTCTATGATATATCATCAAATGGCTATTCAGCGAATAGCCATTCATTGAATACCTAGTTATCAAAGCCACTCTTTAGCAAATGGCAGATTTTAACTAGGGTAAACCAGCATTTGGCCACTGTCTGGAATTTGCCCTTTTCCTCACTGTAGTGCGATCTCAGAGTTGGTACAATTAGTTGGGGGGGCACAACCCCCCACATTGGAGATGTGGGGCATAAGCCCCACACTTTGGCAGGTTTTAAATTTTTTTTTTGCAGTTCCTCAGTTGGTCAACTGCTTGTGTGCCCTAGTTAAAAACTGATGTTCGTTGAAGAGCGGCTTCAACAAATACATGTTGAGCAAATGGCTATTCACTGAATAGCCACGCAACAAAATGTCATAGACTCCCCAAAATGTCATAGACACCCCAAAAAGATAGCTACCTCTAGTGTAACCCCTGTAGTACTAGACAGAGATGAAAGTAAAGAGCAAATGGCCACTGTCATATATTTCAATTGTTCCTGTCATACATATATACAACATTCCTCTTCACCCTGTCCCTAAAAGACAACCAAATTTTATGTACAAATCTGATGCTAGCCTTAAACAAAAGTGCAAACTCAAATGGCCAAAGCAATATATTCTAATTTGTTGCTGTCAGATGCATATACACATCATGCCTCCTGACCTCTATCTATAAAATAGCTTACAATATACGTCTCACATTTGACCTTGAGTAAAGTGAAAAAAAAAATAATTACAGTCATGTATTCTATCTTATTGGTCTTATGCAGTGCACTGCTCCTAGACAAGTAATAGTGATTGTCTATGCAAAACTCTTGTTTAGGGCTGGTTTTAGACTAGGCTGGACCTAGGGCAAAGATTGACGTTGGGTCTTTCCTACTACTCCTGTGTTAAAACTTCCTTACACAGCTGGGATGTGGGCACCTATTGCCTCCAGACATTCAGAGGGCTTAGATGCATTTTGATGCACCTTATGCCTTATTTTTAAAGGATAATTACTTTTTTTACTACTAGCCAGAAGAGGTATTTATGCACCCCCTCACTATTGTGCACATCCACCAACTCAGATTCTGCAACTAACAAGTCAGGTCTATCACAATAAACAAGCACACTGATACACACGCACACACACACACACACACACACACACACACACACACACACACACACACACACACACACACACACACACACACACAAAATGTGTTTACTAATTGCAACCTTATTCACTGTTTGCTTCTCAGATGTCTGATTGTTATCAAGTGAATGAATAAAAACTGAATAATATCCACAGTAATGTGCTTCAGCTCATTGTTCTCAGATGTTTAACATTTAACCCACTGCAATCCCCTCCACATGTAAGCACATGTACACACACACACACACACACACACACACACACACACACACACACACACACACACACACACACACACACACACACACACACGTACACACACACACACACACACACACACACACACACACACACACACACACACACACACACACACACACACACACACACACACACACACACACACACACACACACACACACACACACACACACACACACACACATACACACACACAGACACACACATGCACACAGGTGTGTGCACACATTTTAAATTTAGAAAATAAAGTACCTCATGTTATCTGGCCGTGGAGATCTCAGAATTTAATTAAAATTGTATTTATTAATAAAAAAAAACTTCTGTGCTCATAGTCTCATCTGGAAAACACTCCATGTTCTATTGGTGTTGATTCAGGCTGCCTCAGATACCATATTTGTAATACTGGATCTTTTCTGCAGAGGCATCTGCTGGAAACTGGATTAGATTCAATCAGATAACTAGATAACCAAGACAATGAAGCAGAAAAATAGAGCTATATTAAGAGGAAGTTTATTTCATTGTTTGTTAGGTGATGTCAGTAGTATCTCCTTGTTTATTAGTAGATGGTTTTATTTAGACTGAGGATGCACCTATATTACAAAGTGACTTTGATGGAGTGTATCAAATTAATATGTGAAATACTGCCAAGAATTTATTAGTGTATAATATCTTGTGAACCATGTATAAGATTGCAGTGATTACATCAGTAAGGGCTACCAGAATGAAAGACTCTAGATCTGAAAATATGCTAGTTCAAGTTTACGGTGCTGATTGTTAGAAGATTATATAAGGAATGAGTAGGTTGGCCAGCAGAAAGTGTGACAGTCTTATGCAGAGAATTAAGGCTGTGAGCAGCTAATTTGCTTCATCTGTTGTTCCAAAGTTTGAATCTTTCATTCACAATTTGCCTACTTGTGTGATTGTAAACACATCACTTAGTGTGACATTGATGCCAGCTGTCCCTAGGACAGTTGTTGCATGCCCAGTGGTTATCAAATAAATAAAAAAGAAAAAATGTGGACTACAGTGATTCTTTTATAGTTTATCATGACAGACTTGTGTAACACACAAAACATCTAAAATGATATTTCTTATGATGTAATTTTTTTTTTATTATTATTTTTTTTTTTGGTAATGATGGAAATGATATGGAGCACAGGTTTCAGTTATTTGTGCAATATGTACCCAAGAACCTTTATGGATTTTACCATTTGAAATAAGGAAATCTGAAGCAGGTGGAAGGAGATGAGATCAGTTTATATTTAAACAAGATGGCATTTGTTTTGAGGATGTTTACGTGTAAACATGAGCTAGAAAAAAAACAAACAAACCTGAACAAAGCTAAATTTATGCTAAAGCTGAGACTGCACAGCTGACAAAGAAGAGTTCTAACATAGTAACAATACATTATCAGGGTACTTACTAGGTTTAAATCACAACACCACAGAATTTCCACATATTCCCCGGGATTCATGATGCTTGCGCCAGGCGCAGGTGTAGCGTAGGCAGTATAATGCCAAATATGGCCACCGAGCGATTCAGGTACGATCCAGTTCCATGTGCACTACCAGCGTACGCCAGATGTGAGCAGCTCTCGGCTCATGTATGCTAATCACCCCATGTGCAGTAGTGCAGTATGCAAATGAAGGTACATAGCGATTCATGAAGTAGTGCAGGTGTAGCCTTAGCATACAAAAAAGTGCATGTGTACATGGATGACAACATTCTCAAAAACTCGGCGCGCACCACAGCTGAAGCAGGAATGTTACGGGAAGACAATAAGGAAATGCCGCAGTAGGGTAATTGGAGTACAACTGAGTAATTAACACCTATTAACTCACAGTGGGCCATTGACAGTAGCTAACAAGGCTGCTAGTAGCAACCTGCAGAACAGGATAGGGGAGGTGCTGGGTTGCAAAGAAAAGAGAACTGTCACCGCAGAGCAAAGCAAACCTACAGTAGATCGGCTATAGAACACATTTCGCAACACAATCCTGGGTTGGGAAAGTACAAAACAAGAAAGCAGGCTACTGGATGCATGCCTGACAATGGGAGGGGAATTGTTATGAAAAGTGAAGGCAAGGGCAAGAGGTGATCCATGGCAGCTAAATGTAATTCAACACCAAAGGCACCACAATTGCAGTACCGGCGGTAAAACACATAAGTAAGATATCCTGCTGCTCTGATTGTACATACACACCCTATGACATCATCAGTCTCCAAAGCACAATAGTATAAAGTGTGAAGGCACCTCACACACACTCATGTATTCCCAAACACTGCACCATCAGTGTAAACAGATGGGGAACTTTTACAATGTACTTGTTGGGAGCTGCCATAGCTGTGATTCATCACCATGTGTTGGAGACTGAAGGTGGTGTGGAGGATGATGCTGACAACTACCTCAGGTCCCGGAGGAAGAGAAGAGTGTTCAGACCAAGGGTAACCTACAAGGGGCTAGATGATCTGGAGATAATAGAGCATTACAGGGTGGACAGGGACATCATACACCAAATCGTTGAGTTGTGCCGGCCACGCCTCAGAGCCAGAAACAACCAAGGGGAACCCATCCCAGTAGACACGAAGGTATGTGTAAGCTTGAGAATACTAGCCACAGGTACCTTTCAAAGGCCAACTGGCTATATCATGGGGATCTCACAAGCATCAGCATCCAGGGTACTACACCAGTTCCTGGATGCCATGTTAGCACATGCCAATGAGCATATATACTTCCACTGAACTCAGGAGGAGTTGGCCAGCAATATGTCCCTCTTCCACCATGTGGCCAACTACTCGGAGGTACTGGGTGCAATAGACTGCATGCACATACATATCAAGTCACCACCCAGTGAGCATGGCAGGCACTACATAAACTGCAAGGGATACCACTCCATCAACTGCCAGGTCGTGTGAAATGCCCAGGGCATTATCACAGATGTGTGTGCTGGCAGCCATGGAAGCTACCATGACTCCCACATCTGGCATGCCTCACAGCTGTAACAGGTATTTCTCAGGAGGGACATCCCATATGGCCACCTTGTGGGGGATGCTGGCTATGCACTGGAGCCATGGATGATGACTCCCATCAGAAATGCACACACACCCATGCAAGAACGTCATAATGAGGCACACGCACAAACCAGAATCATCATAGAGTGTGTGTTTGGGATGCTGAAATCACTGTTCCATTGCTTGGACATATCTGGTGGACCCTTGCAGTACTCTCCAGGCACGTGTGCCCACATCTTCATAGTATGTGCCATGCTACATAATATGATCCTGCGGAAACAGCTGCAGCAGGGACATAATGGTGAAGGCCCTCACAGCCCACCGCAATTGCCAAGGGCATCACAGGCACAGAGAGATTCAGACCATGAACACCCTGTGCCAGCCCCAGTAGGCAGATGGAGGTGTGCCCAATATGCCCATGTCTTGGCAAAGAGGGAATGTATAGCACATACACTGACAGTGTAGGCCCCTACGGACTGACACACTTCTCCACCTGCACACACAGTAAAATGGATGGCACACACACACGACCACCTGTAAATTGTCATGTATAGGTGGTCTACCGTGTGCATCCTACATAGGCAGCCCTCAACTACTGCACACACAACAGCTATTGGTACAAGGTTAGTCAACACCTGAAGAGTAAATTAAGCTAACAGCATGTGTTGATACTGTATGTATAGGTTCCTAGGTACATCGGTAGGTACATGCCTGATTGTCAGAGGCCATTCATCAGCCTAGCCAAAATGTGCCTGCTGTCACCACCTCATTGATTAACTAACTATCCCTCTGTGGAGCAGAGCCAATTGTGGGATCCCTGGGGTGTAACCACTGTTCCCCACCCACTCTGCAAGGATTCCCTGGTGTGTTAATGAGAGGCTCCATATAATGTAATCAGGGATGTAGTTCCAAAGCATGGGGAGTACCCATGACAGGTATCAGTCACCCCAGCATTCTCCAGTTATGGTCATGGCAAGGTGTAGCACATTGCAGTGTATGGCTCACTGTGACATGGATTCCCATAGCTGGAGCACATCCATTAAGCATCACTTGGACATACCATTAATAGGTATCATCCATATGTAAACTAACTGATTTACACATTTGTTTGCAGTATGGAGGAACAGCCATAGTACAGTCCACATACTAAACACCATAACACTTGTACATATCCCAGATGCCCCAGTGGTAAAGCCACTGACTGTCTCGTGCATGTTCCCAGTTCCACGACCTGCAAGGGCTGTTACGTAATTCCGATGTCCCGAATAATGGATGTTGGATGCAGGTCATTAGAGCACGTTTAAGCACATGTTGGTGGGTTTATGTACCAGCAAGTGCCGGTAAGCATCGTTTAAACATGACTACATGGATATGCACAAAACAGGTCTAAGCTTTGCTGAATATCGAGCAGATCACGGGCAAAGCTGGCCAGAACCGCTGAAATCTGCGTTATTCACCCTTGTACTAATAGTGCCTGCTCTGAGAGGTAAAGTGACCACTGCCAGGAGTAGAACACGCAACCATGTACACAATCACCTACCACTAAGCTACCTGACATGCATCAGCGGCAGGTGTGTATTGTGGCAGGTTAAAACACAAAAGGACGGAGTTCGGGAAATAGCATACACCACCATGTACCCAACAAAAGGTGTGTTCTCTCTCTCTCTCTATATATATATATATATATATATATATATATATATACAATATAGAGATAGAAAGGGTGATAGAGAGTTATATATGTCGATATATATGGATATATATATATATATATATATATATATGCAAATATATAGATAGGTTAACAACATGTACACAACCATGGAGGTACATATAAATAGGATACTACCAAATACCGAATGCTTTACATACCGACACGTGTAATCAAGAGGCTTAAGGACCAAAACACCACAGTACCGGAACACTAGAACCGCAAGTACTTTTATCATGATGTTAAGGGACATTTAGTTAGTGCTTCTGGTGCTGCGGTCCAGGTAGGTACTGTGTTTAAGTGTGTTTCTGATTGATGTAGTGTGTGTAAGTGTGTGTTCTGAGTGCGGTGTGTGTTTCCGTGGGACTGTAATGTGTGTGTGTGTGTGTGTGTGTGTGTGTGTGTGTGTGTGTGTGTGTGTGTGTGTGTGTGTGTGTGTTTGCTTCATGTGTCTGTTCGTGCTATCTCGGAGGTAGATTATTACAGTAGGTGTGGTGTGGGGGGTGCAGCCACCCACATGGGGAGTGTATGGGGCATGGCCACCTGGCCATACGTAGTGTAGGATGGTTTGTATGGATGTGATGGTTAGCAGTGTGTCTGTGTGTGCATGTGTGTGTTCTGTATTTGTGTTAGTTCCGGGAGTTTGACTGTCGTGAGTTTGAGTTTTTGGTATTGTGAGGTTTGGGAGTCTGTGAATGGTACTGTGGTTGTTGGAAGTGTGTGCATTCCTGAATCTGTGGCTATGCCGTATACAGCAGTTGAAGTCTTCAAATATGTACACAACATGGACCATAGCAATCACATATTCCGCCATGACCAAACGTTATGAACAAAGGATATGGAGACTATATTATAGCAATAACCCATGCCTGGGTGTGGGTAATGCTGCATTTACCCATGGTTGCCTTGTTTGGCCACTCGGGCTCTGCCCTCGTGAACAAACCACACCAACCATGGGTAAATTCACCATTACCCACACCCAGGCATGGGTTATTGCTATAATACACTATTACAAATATGTGCTATGGACATGAGCTAAACATAGGGTTACAACGTGTCCCACCTTGCGAGGGGCAGTCCCTCTATGTGCGGTAGTGTCTTGACCAAAATTAGTACAAATACTAATGTCCTACACTCTCGAGATGTTCTGCATGTTCCATAGTTAATGTAATGGTTGCATAAAATAGTCATCTGTATCTAACATACCTACATGTAACAAGAAACAGGATAAGCAAGTAAACCGCTACAAGAATATAAGCTTTTATATAAGCATATATGTAAAGTTCTATACTTTGTACTGACCGTGGGTATGTGTCGGCCTCTAAAATCCGATGTGTGTCCTGCAAATGTCCCACTATGGCCATTTGAAAAGGTTGCAACCCAAGCCAAAGAGGTTCAGTCACCAACACAACTCCAATGAGTGCAAATATCTGTGACAGAAATACACGAGACAGCTTTCATGTAGCAACATTTCATTACATACCGATGTATTTCCGAAGGGATTGAAGGACCAACATCAACTGCATGCTATATAGGAACCAATTAACAATGGCTTAATGAATAAGCCTGCAATAACCATAGTATTAGTCTACTAAATGATAGGTCTTCAATTAGGGAAGGAGCCCTCACACACATATGGAATATGTATAAATGCAGTTCCTACACACCTTCATCTGCTATGTACACCCACCTACATCTCCCTCACACCTGAAACAATTGCAATACAGACTGTAATAATATCACAAACATTCAGAACCTTTAGACAGCAAACAAACCAGCAAAAGTCCAGCAAGTAACCACAGGAAATCCAACAATGTACAAACCAAACTCCCAACTCCACGGCTGTGTAATACGAAAAAGTTTATTCCAACATACAGAATACACAAGACTGAGCGCTTTCGTCTCCCACCTGGAGACCTCTTCAGAATCACTTTAGTTAGAAAATCTTTCAGTTTATATACCATTCTTGATTACATAATTAGTAATTATTCAATTAAATTGAAATTCAATTAAATAAAATTCATTTTAAAGTGATGGCTCCCCTTATATATACTAGAACCATTACAAGCTGAAAAACACACTGAAGCCATAGTGCCAAAGCTGACTTCTTATTATAACATTCATATATGTGCAGTACCAGTGTATAAAATGATATATATACACACACATGTATTCTTTATACTTAATTTCATTTGTATATTACCATAATTCGGTTAGACCAAACTAATTAAATATTGAAATACATATAACAAATAAATAAATAAATGTTTATACATGTTATATATATATAATAAATACATCTGTTACAAATATATAAATATATAAATATTAATCATAGTTATAGTAAATAATGATAATGTGTATATATGTATGAAATATTTAACTCATAAAATAGTACTAAATAGTTAAACATTTTTATAAAAGAATTATTTAAAAAGTTTTTTTTAAAAAATGTATGTAAATAGATATATATATATATATATATATATATATATATATATATATATATATATATATACATATATACATATATATATACATACGTGTATGTATATTATGTAATAAGGTTGTTACAAATGATGAAATGATGAAATATATTTCATACATATATACACATTATCATTATAACTATGATTAATATTTATATATTTGTAACAGATGTATTTATTATATATATATATATAACATGTATAAACATTTATTTATTTATTTGTTATATGTATTTCAATATTTAATTAGTTTGGTCTAACTGAATTATGGTAATATACAAATGAAATTAAGTATAAAGAATACATGTGTGTGTATATATATCATTTTATACACTGGTACTGCACATATATGAATGTTATAATAAGAAGTCAGCTTTGGCACTATGGCTTCAGTGTGTTTTTCAGCTTGTAATGGTTCTAGTATATATAAGGGGAGCCATCACTTTAAAATGAATTTTATTTAATTGAATTTCAATTTAATTGAATAATTACTAATTATGTAATCAAGAATGGTATATAAACTGAAAGATTTTCTAACTAAAGTGATTCTGAAGAGGTCTCCAGGTGGGAGACGAAAGCGCTCAGTCTTGTGTATTCTGTATGTTGGAATAAACTTTTTCGTATTACACAGCCGTGGAGTTAGGAGTTTGGTTTCTACATTGTTGGATTTCCTGTAATCACAAACATTCACTCACTCTATGACATCTGCAGAAGCCTTAACATACCTTGTGAGAGACACACTATAATGGCCCTATGTGAAATTGTTGCTGTTGTACAATGGAACAGATGCCGATGTTACAGGGTTTGTTTGCAATAATCCCGTATCAGATGGCTGATATAACAGCTACACTCACATGTAGAACTACATCCTCTAGCCATTACACACAATCCATGGGGACCATGAGGTTAAAATATCTCTGTGTCTCTCATATAGTTGTTGCAATTCATGACAAACAACACATCCAGGCCATCTTCCTCGAAGGTAGGGCAAAGGGACAATGCCCAAGTGGAGTATTCAATTATACCCCACTGTTGCCATGTAATCGGCTAATGGAGTAGCTGCACAGCTGATGTGCATGTAATCATCTACTCCGGAACACTAATTGGTGGCAGGATACCACATGTTACTGGTATCTATGTATAAAAGGATGGCTTGTCATACATTCAAACCGTATGTACATACGAGAAAACCGTTAAAACAGAAAAGGAATAGGACTGATATCGTCAACTCAGACTACTAAGAAGGTATGTAGAACACTCAGTATGTTAGTGTATGTAGTGCCTGTTCTGTATTAATGAAAGTGTACGCAATGCATATAGTGGGAAAAGGTATTATGTAGTGATGTATTGTTGAGCATAGTAATGCTCATAGAAATTGTGTGTACTGCTGTGGGACACAAGTTAAACACCTCATACACCACAAGGGATGCTACATAAGGACTTTAAACACATCAATTCCACTCCAGCCGCTGTCAGTGGCAGGGTTTGTCCAACAAGTACGTGCCATAACAAGGGATAGTATATGTTGATATACTGTATATGATATACAGTAGGTATATGTATGGGCGTATAACTGAGAATAACATGTCTAAGGTGGTCCTGCTGTGCAATTATGATTTGCATTATGCGATATTGTTGCAAAAATGTGAAATGTACAGTATTGTAGGTAGATATGTCTAACATTTTACATAGCATTACTGTTATATTATGCAAACATCAGGTATGTCTATTGGAATGTACAATACACAATAACAAGATACATATGACTTGTAGTCACCAGACAGTGTATCAGCATGATAGCTAATTGAAATGGAAGAGGTAGTCAATTATCCATGCACAAGGACATGTAATAGCTTCATAGGTTCATAGTTAGGTACTATGCTGTCTGGCCAAGTCCATTCATAAGCCTAACTACAGTGTTTTCACTTGCGGCATCTCCCTAAGTTAGTGTCCTGTGCCTGTGAACAGCAGAGCCATTCATTTCCTGTACCTCTGTACAGCAGAGCCACTGCAGTGATCCCTGGTGTACATGTCTGTCTCCCATCCACCCATCGAGGTATCTCTTGAAGAGTGCTAGTGAGGGTCCCTGCCTGATGTACATAGGAATCATGTTCCAAAGCATGGTGAGTGTCTGGGTCAGGAATGTATCCCTCCAGCACATCCTAGTCATCATTGCGTTTAGGTACATATCCCAGAGCATGTGGCTCTCAGTGGCATTTGCTTATGTGGAGCATATCCATCAATATTGTTTTGGACATGGGCCTTGTATGTTCAGCAAAGATCACCTCTGAGTATGCGGTATGCAAATGAGTACAGTTGGGGTTTCTGTAGTTGGGCTGCATACGTCATCCTTCGGAGGTCAGTAATCCTCTTGGTGTGGTAATGTTGTGGTATTTAAAGCCGTTGCTGTTGTCTCGTAAGGTACATCCCAAATGGGGTGTTGTACCCTTTAATGTGTTTCATAAGTCATGGGTAGAGAGGTACAATGGCTGCCTTTGTTCTGGCTACAAACCCATTAGAGATTAGGGTGGCCACATAGAAGGATATCCATGCCACCTTGGCAATATGGTTATCAAAGGAGTGGGTGCTATCTACTTGGGTTCTAAGATCCCTTATTATGTCTTATGTATGTAGGGGACTACCACCTATGTGATAGTCAGCGGGTGATTGGTGTAATCCAAAGGGGATGTCTATGCACCTTGTGGCATGCAGCTTGAGGCCATGTTATTGACACCAGGTATCCATCCCAGTGACACCCTTATGGAGGGCATCTGTATCAGCTGGTGAACCAATCACAGACCCTAGTTTGCAGTTGTCTGCAAACCTATTCATGGTAAGTCCTTCTGTGCTAGCCTGTACCTCAGAGAAACATATACCGAACATGAGGGGCCCTATGACCAAGGACTGGGGGATGCCAATTGCAAATGATTTACAGTAGAAACTAGGGTATGCTACCCTCACTGTGTAGGTTCTGTCTGTGAGCCACTTTGCATAACATCTCATGACATAGGGGTTGATGTGCAGGTGGATGTGTATGTTGACAATACCAGAATGGGGAACGGTGTTGAAAGCCTTTGAGAAGACAAGGTAGGCTGTGTGGACCTCCTTACCCTCATCTACTGCCTTGGTAACTGTCTCAAAGGACTCCACCAGGTTTAGGAGTCATGGTCTGGCCCTAGCAAATCCAAACTGGGTGAGATCAAAGGTTTGGAGGCCACAAATGTCTCTGTGAATGAGATCCATGATGATGTGCTCCGTAGCCTTGCAGAACAGTCTAGTCAGGCGTATAGGGAAATAGTTCCCCTGGTCCATTGTGGTGCCACCTTTGTGGAGTGTGATAACTGTTGCTGTGCACCATTCAGGGCCACAATGCCTGCTGCAAGGCTATTAGTGAATTTGGTGCCCATGTGGGGAGCCATTTCATTCTGAAGTTTGTGTAAATCGCAGCCTGGGATGTTATACGGTCACATGGATTCTGTGTTCCTGGCTTTAGAGAGTGCAGCTTTGAACTGCATGGTTGTGACTGCAGGGACTCTGCATTGTGCCTATATAGATTTGGGCCCTTTAGGGTGTGAGAGGGGTGTAAAGTTAGCATTGAACCTATCTGCCAGGATGTTGCCAATATCAGTCGGTTCTGTAATGTTCGTGCCTAACTGCTGTATGTCAGAGCAGATGTGGGTATTGTCATCGAGAGTAGTGACATACCTCTAGAACACTTTGTGGTAGTCCTTGGAATGAGTCGCAGTAATGTTTATGTAGCTAGCTTTGGAGGATGTGATAAGGGATCTCAGATTCCTACTGAGGCTGACCAGGGAGCTACCCCACTCATGGGATTGTACTCTACTTTGCAACAGTCTCCTCCTTCTGTTGTACATTATGTCCATGGCAGTGGACCACCAGAGTGGCGTCCATTTTCTGGTGGGTACCGTCATGGCTCTGCTTGGGATAGCATGATTCATGCAGTCGTGTAAGTGCTAATTAAGTGCAGTTGTATATGATTCAGCGGTTGTAACTGTATTGTCCATCTGCACGGGTGTCATGACGTTTACTACTGCTGTCACAAGAAACCTGAAATTGGCTTTGTAGAAATATTGTACTGTGTCTTCTGTAAAGGGTGTGCTGCCGGGACATGGATAATAAGGGTGATTAGCGTACATTCGGATCTGACCAACGAGGAGATAACCCCAGGTGTGGAACACCAGTCACACATGTTGGTAATGTCCAGGTCTAGGATATCATTGGCCCTGGTGGTGGTGTGGATGGGTTGATCCAGCCGATTGAAGATTATGAATCCCAGAAAGTGTTGGCCTAATGTGTCGGTACATGAGTAAGTATCCCAGTTAATGGTGGAGTAGTGTCAGTCGCACATCAGTAGTTTCTGTTTGAACCCTACTTTCCAGTACACCAAGAAGTGAGGACCGTTAACAGTGGGGTATGGTGCGGAATCTGTAGTAAGTTACAATTTGTATAGAAGTTATGGCCACAGTTAGTTGCACTTGGATTACCTCTGATGCATTGTGCTAAGCAACCAGCCTGGAGGTGTGTGTATCCTTGGGAAATATGGACACACCTCCACTGTGGGTGTTCCGGTCCTGGTTACATGACTGAAAGGTGGGGTCTGAGTATAGCCTGTTAGTGCAGGGGTGCTCTCAGGAGCCTAGAAGCCGGTCCCAGTCACTGCAGAGATATCAAAGTGGTCCATTACAAGGAGTGCCTCGGGTGAGTGCATTTGAGATGAAGATGTCAAGCATTGAGTAGCATTACCCTCAGGTTTTGCTTGCCTGTTCCTGTTATGGTGGTGAATATGTTATTTGAACCATGCCTAAAACAGGCACTATAGGAGCAGCAAGAGCCTTAGACGTTATCCGTAATCCCAGGGCCGACAGGTGCAGACCATCTGTGCCAAAGCATTGTGTTCTGTCGACCATGTCATTCAAAGCAAACAGATACTGGATACCCTTGGAATGACACCAAAAGCATAGCCAACCGTTGAAGTGAATAATTCAGTCCTTGTACTGCGTTATCAGTCTGGACAAATGCCAAATACTTCTCAGGGCTAGGGCGATACCCGCCTGGGCTACAAGATTGGAGAGCTATTCCATGTCTCTGTACATGTAGTCCAGGAAGTTACATCTCAGGGCATTCACACTAACATGGAGAATGACACAGTCAAATTGAACCTGTTGAGGAGTGACCTGAGTGCATAGGTTATGTTGTGGATCCTGTTACCTGACAGCAAGCTGAAAGTGACTATCACCTTGTGTAGCCTGCTGAGTGGGACATCAATGTGACCGCCTATAGAGTCACTGATGACTAGTGTGTTGGGTACGTTATATCGCACTATTGGCTGTAGTTGATGGGCATACTGAGTCTGTGGGCTATAAGTAATTGGTGTTGTGTTGGGTGAAGGGGGCTGCCTGTGTTTCTGCTTTGGAGTTCTCTGTTGCCTAGACAGAGTAGTATTGAGAGGCTCTGCAAATGTTGTAGTCTTACTATGTGTGGCCTGTGGTGGTGGAGATCTAGTGACACTATGTCATGAGTGTGGTGTGGTCCAAACGTTTAACATCCCCACATGATTGTCAGGTTCAGTCTGGGTTGGAGAGAGCTTTACCTCCAGCATGGCTACATATGTGCATCTCCCATAGGTTGTAGTGTTGTATGTTAGGAGGGGAGCATTGACTGTGTACATGAGACAATTTCTATATTGCCTCATGATGCCCATATTCATCATATAAACAGGTGATAACACTGGGAATTGACACTTGGACATGCCTGAATATTTAACTATTTCCCACTAGATATGTGAGGAAAGTGTGTACAACAGCTGTTTTACTCTAAGTAAGTGGGAAATGTAAGTACAAACAGTGTTTACCTGTAGGAAATGAGGAGGATTTAGTGCTGTAGTAATTAGTAGCTCATGAAGTGCTTACATGTTCTGAACAAGTGCTGAGCATGAATAAGCAATACAGATAGGGTGTTGGATAACATAAACACACTGCCCCCCCCCCCAACAGGGACACAATCACATATCCATGAACACTACAGAGCCCCTGTAACCATAACTATGATGGTACAAGGTGCACTCAGGCTGCATGAGACCTGTCCACATCCCTGGTTGTATTATACACATATGGCAAAACAGTTTGCTCTACACATACACATCATGTTAAACATAGCTTCATGTCAGTCTGTGAAAACACTGAATGGTGCACACCAACAGTTATCACAACCCACAAAGTGGAGACACCACTCATAATGGGAGGCACTGCACTACTACCCTGCTGAGTCTGGTCTGAAAGTCCATGAACATTAATCAACGTATATGTTGTTAGCAGAACAGATGCAGATGAAAGTATGGATGATTTCACACTGCATATCATATCTATGGCAGGTCATAGGACATCATCACCCATACTGTGTTCCACCTACACTCAGTATACTAGATGTACCTTTGTATGTCACAGGAGTGTTCTGCCAGTGGACTGTTGACAGAATCAACACTACAAAAGGTGTCTGAGTGATATGTGCATATCACACCAGTGGCAGCTACAGTAAAAAAGGGTTAATTCA
The DNA here is from genome assembly GCF_019279795.1 of Protopterus annectens. Lineage (NCBI taxonomy): Eukaryota > Metazoa > Chordata > Ceratodontiformes > Protopteridae > Protopterus > Protopterus annectens. Next base: position 788,155,621 of record NC_056725.1, read on the forward strand.
TTGTACTCCCCCTCATTGTAGCCCATACCACACAGACAAATGGGAGGTATCTGCGTATGTAAGTATGTGAATGGCTATGACCTAGGAGCAATAGCTGACTCAGTGTTGTGGACAACATACAGAATGGGCTTTGTGGGTGAGGTGTGTGAGATATGTGCACAATCTGACAGCTGCATATTGCATTGTCACCACTAGATTAATAACCCTGTACCCATGAACTACCACCTAGGCAGCGGTCAACATAATGGACACTGTGTGTAAGGGATGGTGCTGTGCAGTTTACCTCCCTGAGCTAGTGACATCACCAAGCCTATTAGGTAGCCATAAGAGGCAACACTAGTCATGACAGGGTGTCATCCATGAACATGGAGATCATTGTGCAGCCATACTCATCACTCAAGTGACCAATATCGGATCACATATCACCTTTAAGGGGTATTGCCCATGTTTGGATGGGCAACACCAGCCTTTACAATCCTCATCTCCACTATGTAGCATGATGCCTACCCTGCATAAAGACATGTCCAACACTGTGATGTTGGACATGCTACACGTACATATCCTGATCTGAAATACATACGTCATGGACATCCACCTTCCTAGTACAAGGATCACCACATGCTGGACAGATCCTTGTGCCATACACGTTACATACTCCTGCCTTACTATGCAACCCTGTCCAGCAAAGCTGCACATTTCACCTCTGTCAGATATGGTGTGATGACCTCATGGTAGATGTATCATTAACCTTCTGGATCAGTTATGTGGCAATGCATCACCTGGCATCGGAAGCATGGCTGTCAGCTGCAGCTAGAAAACCTTACATCCTACGCTCATACATGGCCCAGTGTATACAGACTACTACATGACCTTGGCCGTACATGCTATAGTTGATAACTATCCCTGCAAATACCATTCGGCTAGCCATTGTCCCATGTGTATCATATGTGCAACACAAGCGATAAGTGGCAGGATGTTGAACTGCTGTACAGTGCCATGTAGATGTATATGGCAAAACACATGCATTTAAAGGCTTCTGTGTGCATATCTGCATTGTCACAGGTCATGTCCAGTGTATGTGTTGATATGTGACATATACACAGCATCAAGGTTGACAGCATTAATGTGGACACATCCAGGCATGTGCTGATAGGTAAGAACACCAGTACAGGCAAACAGACATGCCCACATCAAGACAGCATCCACATGGAGTATGAGCAAAGTAATCAGGTGACACACATTATGGTGATAATATCCCCAATGACACCCAT
>NC_056725.1:788485372-788515372 GCF_019279795.1 Protopterus annectens
GTCTGGGAACCACAGTCAGATGACCAGATGTGATGTCATTCTATAGCCAGCAATGAAATCATGATTGAGTGAGGGATGTGACAGGGAAACTCAGATGTCTGTTTGTGAAACTTGACAAAGAAGGACTACTCACCCACTTTATCTTGCCTTGCTCTAGTAAGCGAGCTAGGGGATGGTAATTCTTTAGATCAGTCAGGAAAATATAGTGAGATTAGTTGAGTTTTGTTTTTCTCTATCTGTGTGAACCTTTCCATCTGTGTTATTTTTAATATTTTCTGTGCTGAAACTCTGGTGTTTACTGTAAATAGATATTTAGTATTTTCATGTTATTTTATTATTTGTTATTAAATATATTTAAACTCTTCACTGTGGCTCATCTTTTAGATAATATTTTAACCTTTGAGAGTATTTATATTTATTTAGTGACATTGTGGCTGCTCATGAAAGCCTTGCTGTTTAGTCAACATTCCCACTGGTATTAATATTAATTTCACTCAATATAATCGGGTTCCTTGGCAAAAGCCTTAGGTAGATGGCTTTATGAGTGTTCTGGTGGCAGTGTATCTACTTTATAGCCTGGGCAAAGATGGTAGAGCTAGTAAAGCTGTGCCAGCCTTTTCCACGTGTGTGTGAGAGTGAAAACCAAAGCTCAAAGAGATTTTGTGTGTGTGTGTGTGTGTGTGTGTGTGTGTGTGTGTGTGTGTGTGTGTGTGTGTGTGTGTTTGTGTCAGCTACTTTGAACAGGGACACTGAGAGCACTGATTTCACAGAGAGAGTGGTGGAGGACCTGGCTTTAAACACCCAGCTAAGGACGTAACTCTATAGCTGCATCAGTGGGGTAGTCTTTTTTGTCAGTGGGCCTCAGAGAGAGAGAGAGGGAAACCCAGCCAAAGGGCTGGAGTATGCTGCCTGTGTGCTCTTAAGAGAAATTGTGCTTGGTGCAGAGGGCTGCATCTGGAAATACTGTGTGTGTCTATTTTTCTTCCAAGTGACTGACTCTCACCTGTGTCTGTTGTAAGGATTGAGGCTCCTTGATTACTGGCCCATAGGAGGGAGGTCATATGCTCCACCGGGTCCATATAACTTCATCGGTAAGTCATAATATCGACATTCAGTACTCCGACACGAAATCACCGACAGATGAAATAACTGAAATCTCACTTCACCGACATTCACTAGTCCGACAACGAAGAAGTCACTAAGTAAATGCCCCTAACCACTGCACAAACCTCCTACACGTACTAAACCATGGTAGTCATGGATAGGTAAATGCAAACTCTGTTACAGACATTGAATAAACATGTCCGGGTTGTCAGGGAACGGAGAGGCAATGTACCAGATAAATAATCACGTTACTGACAGCGGTGGTACACTGCCTCTCCGTTCCCTGACAACCCGGACATGTTTATTCAATGTCTGTAACAGAGTTTGCATTTACCTATCCATGACTACCATGGTTTAGTACGTGTAGGAGGTTTGTGCAGTGGTTAGGGGCATTTACTTAGTGACTGCTTCTTTGTCGGACTAGTGAATGTCGGTGAAGTGAGATTTTGATTACTTCATCTGTCGGTGATTTCATGTCAGAGTACTGAATGTCGATATTATGACTTGTCGATGAAGTCATATGGACCCACTCGACCATATTGTTTACCCTATTTGTATCTACAGATTCCCACCTTTTAATAAAGTTGCTCATTATTATGGCATTATACCACAGGTAGCATACTTTATGGGACACAGGATTTGTCACACTTCTCTCGTTGCACCCAGGGTCACTCCATATCACATATACACTATGCCTGGCCACTCATCATGCAGAATCACTTATGACAATGTGAAAAATGTTTCTGAATCTCCGGGAATACCTCTCCGTGGAAGATTTTTTGTGAATTACAAAGGGCTTTGTTATGACTTTCTATGACATACTGGCCCTTCTCTGTGGCAGTTGTTTTTTCATGACTAGGATCCTAAATTCACGAATATTAAATATTCTGAAACTATTGTAGGGTCTTTAAAAATTGGGACATTCCAGTTTCCAAGTTCATAATACTGAAAATTCTTGACTATAAACCTTCATGGTCTATCTGCATTTTAAATATAATATAAACTATATTCCAAACAACTAATTTTATCATATTGATCACAGTGTCTTCATGGATTAAATATTATATCGTTAAGAAGTTCATGTACCATGATGATGTTGTGAGATAATATGGCACTGAATTTTTGATTGAAAGGCGTTTAGCTCCTTGTTCGGGTTTGATAGCATTTTCATTCTTTGTGAGCTTGGTGTCTTCAACTTCAAAGCATCTCAGCTCTATGCTCTATGATGCACACTTTACCATTAGCAAAATGATATATGATTGATTAGAAATTATTCTGTTTTCATAGATAATACAGGAATATTTCTTTGCTAAATCTCTGGCTTGAATGGTATCACAATGTAACTAAAATAAAATAAAACTTCATTTTATATTCTTTATAGCATGCAGAAGTCTGTGAAAGAAGGGGTCAGTAGAGCTGAGAGATAGTTGACTATTACTTCTGGCATTAAATTACACTGTAGCCAGAGTTGTGGGTGTCCACTAGAGTGTTTATTACTGCTATGTGCTTAAAGCCATGTTTGATGGGTAAACATATAGGTACTATAATATGTACATTAGTTTTACATCATTAGGTAAATTGTTTTGTGAGCAGAGATTCACACAAAAAAAAATCCTTGTGAAACACATTCCATAGCTGAATAATTTGAAAGGCCATATAACCTGAGATGGACAGCTGGATATAGAATTTCCATCTGCATTGGCTAGATCTGTAGTTTAGTGAAAAAAATGGTAGATGCATGATTCACCAACAGAAATATGTTCCATCAACCGGCATTGTCTGGTTACTGCTGTTTAATAGATGGTACTCAGCAGATGTGGATACAATGAATACTGTCAGGCCTGTGATTGCTCTTTGTATCCATTACATAAGAAATGAAGTTTTAACACTCACCCAAGAGTTATTCAAGCCATTTTTTTGTATTTTTAATGGTTCACAAATAAATTCTAATACAAAACTCATTGTTATTCCTTGGAATTTGTGATCATTCTACCACAGGAAAAATATCTGAATCAACATTCTGAAAGCAGCCATTCTACAAGCATGTATGATCTTCTCCTGGAACATACAAAAGCCTCCCAAAGGAGGTTGACATTATTCGCAAAGTCCTGGTACAGATGTTGATAACAGAGAGTCTGTTCTTCTTCAGGGCATCTGGGAGAAAACAGATGGTTTGCATCACAGTTAGCTCTTCCAGCAGAACAAGATACTAAGGCTTTTGATGACATTTTACAGATCCCTTTATTATCATAGTCGTTGGTGATAGCTGAGATATCTGGATTATACAAAAGCTACCAGCATGAAGGGAAACATGTCAGCATGTATGTGTCAGTGATAAATTATCTTAATAACGTTTGTTATATTGCTGAAAGCTTCAGTGATGAGGCAGATTTGTAAGTGAACTAAAAATGAGCATATTTCTTTCAGAAGCATATATATATATATATATATATATATATATATATATATATATATATATATATTCTATAAAAACAGCATTAAAAATTATATCTGGAAAAAGAGATGCACTTGGCCTGAAAAGGGAGTGCAGGCTCATTTCTGGTTTGTATAATCTGATAAATAGGTAGGTAAGACTGATTTATTTGTGTGCAGAACTCTATAGAGGTAACACAATAGCATAAGCTAGATTAGTGTCATTTTAAAACTAATGTTTGCTATAATAGCAAGAGGAGGGGGCACATGCAAACATTTTGTTGCAGTGTAAAACACAAGAGAAAATGAAAGCAGCACAAAGGTCAGCAACAAACAATTAACTGAGCACAAATTCCAGAAAACTGAAACTATAATATGATGACAGTTGTTACAATTTCATTTTATTTATTTTTATTTTATATTTGTTTACCAGGCTAGTCCAGGAGTCCTGGGGAGAAAAGCATCACATAAAGAAGAACAAACAATAAAATTGCAATAAAAAAACAGCATAGGTACACGTGTCTATAAACATAAAACTTCTAGTAATAGAGTCAAATATATTTACAACTGATGGAGGCATGCTCTATATACCCAAAAACTTTAAATCAGGAATGTAACAAGTAGGTACTGCATTGGTAGTATGTCAGTAACAAAAATTTCAATGTACAATTTGTGGAAGAGTTTACATTTTAAATAAGCATATTTAGAGTTTTGATGAATAGGTAAAAAAAAAAAAAGGTTCGACTAGACAAGGAGTGAAACATTTTCTTTCCATTTGAGTCTAGCAAATAGGTGGCAAGGTAAAAACTAGTAAACAGTATTAGTAATATGTAAAGTAGAGGAGACGTGCAATATCAACTGAAAGGGAGGAAAAAAATGGTAGGGTGATGTTGCTTGTCTGGTTAGGATAAAACAGACGAACAGTTGTGGGTTCGGTTCAAGCAGCTTTATTACATACGAACACATCAGGACTGAGGCTTAGTAGCTTAAACTTAAATAAACTAATAAACAGACTGATTGCTGCAATCATTTATGTTAACGCTCTGGCTGTTCACTCAAATGGCAATGTTGCCTGCACATGCTTGCTATTTATACGCACGTGCCCTTACTTTGAAATGTTTCTTAAAGTCACAACACACACTCTGATCTACATCCTACTTCTCTCTGAGAAATAAGTCATGCACAGTAATAATGACAATAATTACTGACATGCAATTGTAAAGAAATAATCCTTTGACACACAGTTATACAGAACTAATTAAATGTGAAAACACACATGTCCTCGTTGCTGTGTATTTTGCACTAAGACTGGAAATATGACCTGATCATCTGACATAAAAATTAGGACTAGGTGTAGCAACAGGGACTGTCTTTAATGAATGTTCAACAATAAGGGACATCTGAGACATCATCAGGAATGGGAATAGGTACTGAGACATGTCCTTCAATAGGAGCATCATCTGGCTTGCTCTGAGATATAGAGTCTGTATCACAGGTACGATGCTGTGATATCGATTCCGACACTGGAAGAAGATGCCTGTGATTTCTTCTGTATTCTATACCCTCAGATTCTACTAAGTAAGATCTTGGCTCAGCACATACACCTTTCACTTGACCAATTAGATCAAAACCTTTCACCATTTGCATCCTCACTATCTCTCATTCTTTCAATGGATGAATAAATCTGCTCATTTTACCATAGTTGGACTTCTGCTATGAACACTTTCTGAATAGTTGGGCTTTGGTTGCTCTGGTGTTCTTAGCATTAGTCACCAACAAACTGGAACTGATAGGCAAGGTTGTTGTGGACTGCCTATACAGAAGTCTCTGAGCAGGTGAGCCAAGTAAATTGTCATGGGGTATATTTCTGAGATTAAGCAAAACCAAGAAAACATCGCTATTGTCATGATTTGACCTCTCTAGTAATTGCTTTGCACTTTGTACTGCACGTTCTGCTAGGTTGTTTGACTGTGGGTACTCAGGACTGCTGGTGACATGGATAAAGTCTCAACCTTTTGCAAATTACTGAAATAGTTGACTGATAAACTGGGCACCATTGCCAAAAATAACTGTGTGGACTACCATGGACTGAGAAATGACATTTCAACTTAGTAATGAAAATACTGGACGTTAGGATGGGTAGCAGATCAATCTTGAACCAATTTGAATAAGAGTCTACTAACACTAAGTAATACTGACTATTCCACTCGAATATATCAGTGGCTACTGTTGACCGAGGTATTCAGGAATCTGGTTTAACTGAAGTGGGTATTTTTGCAAATGCAGTTTAGTACTATTGCGTACTGAACAAAATGAAAGTACTTTATCGATATCTTTTGACAGAGAAAACCAAAATACTAGTTCTCTCGCCCTTCTTTTGGTAGCTTTAGAACCAGGGTGGCCACGATGCAAAATCTGGATGTACTCATGTTATAAGGAAGTAAGGAAGTAAAAAAGACGAACAGTTATGGGTTTGGTTAAAGCAGCTTTATTACATACAAACACATCAGGATTGAGGCTTAGTAACTTAAAATTAAATGAACTAACAAAAAGACTGACTACTGCACTCATATACATTAACACTCTGGCTGTTCACTAAAATGACACTATTACCTGCACATGCTCTCTATTTATATGCATGTGCCTTCACTTTGAAATGCTTCTTAAAGTCACAACACACACTCTGATCTACAGGTGAGTCTAAGTGTAAGACATTATGAGCTTAGAGTTCTACAGCAGTGAGGTCCTTTACTAGACTAGAAATAGAGCTGTAGAGCAGGTGTAGTGAAACTACCCAGGCGTTATTGGCAATTAATGCCTGCTATAAAACCCACATTTGCAAAGTTTTTGTGCTAGTATACAGCTCAGCAAGCTCCTTCTTGTTGCCATGCAGATTTCTACAGCAGCAGAGAGACAAAAGAGAGACATTGGAGTGATGAAGTATTATTTTTCTGCATTTTCTTGCTGCTTTTAGCTAATTCCGCCTATAACGCTGATTTTCTAGAGTTTCTGTGTCTTAAAAAGCTTGTTTCAGCTACATATTGTACTTAATTTACTGCCTGCACTTTAACAATGTCATTTTTGTGTTTAAATTACCTGTTTAAGTGTTGTAGGCTACACACTTAAGTGTGATAGCCATTTATGTGCATTTAAGGTGTTTTTTTGATTGTATCTGATTTATTTTCTGAAAAAAAAAAAAACAAACAAAAAAATATATACTTGTTTTCCTACCTTTCTTAGCTAGTATAGTCCACTTTTCAGGTTAGTGCTGAATTCAGGGCTGTGTTACAAGTTTCTCTGTTTGCCTATACCTTATTAGGATAGAAGGAACTTTCTCTGTTCACTGTGAGAGAGGGAGCTTTGAGCAGCCTATCTGTCCCTGGAGGAGTGGTTTCAGCCCAGAAATTAGTAGTTTATTGGCCATTTTGGGCTAATTTCTATCTCTTTCATTTCCCTGCTATAAAACCCGCATTTGTGCGGTTGCCGGTTAGCTAGGGTATAACTATTCCTGGCTCCACAAAGTCTACTTTTTCCCTTGGAACTAGACAAACTTTCAACTTAAGCACTCAAACCATTCACTTCTCATACCGGCACTTGCTCAAAACTCATAGCAAGCATTAATAAACCTTAGCACTAGATCCTCCCTATACTGTAGAGAAGAACAAGGCTCTCTATTTGGCCTTACCAGCCAATCAGTAAAACAGCTCACTGTACCTATCCAGGAATGTCCAAAGGGCAGTTTCAGGTGTACTCTCTGGTCCAACTGGTGAATCTGGGCATTTTGAGGCAGTTTTACAATTGCCTCATGTACACAGACAACCCTCTCCTCCTTCCACAAACACTAATACATGCGAGAGATGCAATTATACAGCCAAACTGGAGGCTAAGCTTTCTCAACCCAGGACTGGACCAGGCAGTCAAGAGGAGAAGGGAATTACTTGAATCACACCACCAGTCTCACACAGACCTATGAAACCAGCACTGGCAAAAAACACACATAAATACACAAAAACATACTCGAAGGCTCTAAATAAAAATCTGCAGAAGCAACGGAGACCTCCAAAGTAGACAGCCAAGCAACCTCCACCCCCCAACACAAACCATAAAACACATGCTTCACAAAACCAGCGTGCCATACAATCACAGCCCTTAAGGCAAAATAACATACCCAACACACTAGTAATAGGTGACATTATAGTCAGGCACACTGATGCCCCACTCACTAGGCTGAACAAGGAGAAGGTTACTGTTAGCTGCCTGTCGGGTGCCAGGATCTGCCACATAACACAAGCACTCAGGTCACTCCAGAACAAGTACAAATATGACTCTGTTATTGTCCATGTTGGTGTGAATGACCTGAGCCATACCTCCCTTGACTACATGAAAAGAGACATGGAGGAGTTTTCTGATCATGTAGCCCAGGCCAGTATGACCCTGATCCTGAGAAGCATCCTGCCCTCACCAAGAATGATACTACGGTATGGAGAAAAAAATTATCAATTTCAACAATTGGCTAAGCTTCCTGTGTCATTCAAAGAGGATCCAGTGTCTGTCAGCCTGGGATGACATGCTCGACAAGCCAAGCTGCTTTGCTAGAGACAGTTTGCACCTGTCACCCTTTTTAGACAAGGCTCAAAAGACAAACCCACTGCCGTAAATAGCACAAGTAACAAAAAACTGAGGGTAATGCTACTCAATGCCAGAAGTCTAAATCCGAAATGCATGCACTTGAGGCACTCCTCAGTATGGAGAATTGATATATGTGCAGTAACAGAAACCTGGTTTAAGGCTCCAGAGAGCACCCCAGCACTACCAGGCTACATCTCATACCATACATTTCGGCCACAAAACCCGGACCAAAATACAAAAGGCAGGGGAGTATCCATATTCATCAAGGATACCCACACCTCCAGGTTAATGGCACAGCACAATGCTTCAGAGATCATCCACGTGCAACTAACAATGGGCAAAATTGCTATTCAAATTATAGCTTGCTACAGATCACCCACCATGTCCCAGGACCCCCACTCTGCATTCCTGGAAACACTGGGAAACATAAAGGTCCTACCAAACACCCTGATATATTGGGTGATTTCAATTACCCAAACATTAACTGGGAGAACTACTCAAGTACAAACTTACTTGCCCAACATTTCCTAAAATTTATAAACTCAAATGCCCTGGATCAACTAGTCAACACCCCCACCAGAGGTGACAACATATTGGACCTGGTCATCACCAACATGGGCAGCCGGTGTTCCACACTGGAGGTCAACCCCTCACTGGTTAGATCTGACCATAAACTAATCACTCTGGATATCCACATCCCGCCACTACCCCTGGTCAAAGAAACCACCATGAAAAACTTTTCAAAAGCAAACTTCACGTTACTTAATACCGAGGTGAGAAGTTTCAAAGCCTCCATGCTAAAGGATAACGCTGTCCAAGCTGCAAAAGCCTTTACTAATACACTCTACGGGCACCTACAAGAATGCATGAATCATGCTATTCCCAAACAAAACCAAGACTCACTCCTCCAAGAAAAGGAAGCCAGTCTGGTGGACCCCTGCCATAAACAAGCTATACAATAGAAGGAGGAAACTAGTACAGAAAAGAGTAAAATCCCAAGAAGGGAAGACATCCCTGATCAGTATCAGCAAGAAACTGTGTTCCCTCATAAAATCATAAAATCATCCAAGGCTAGCTTCGAAAGAAAAATTGCCATTGACTCCAAAGATAACCACAAAGTATTTTTTAGCTATGTCAGGAATCTAACTGGCAATTCTCAGATCTGCTCAGAGTTAGTGCAGAATGGCACAAAATACACTGAACCGACTGATATAGCCAACATCCTGGCAGACAGGTTCAGTGCAAACTTCACCCCCTTCTCACCCCCAAAAGGGCTCATAACTATACCAGAAGAATGTAGTGCCCCTGAAATAACAGACACTCAGGTTAAAACAGCCCTCTCCAAAGCCAAAAACACAGCATCAATGGGACCGGATGGTGTCCCAGGCTGTGTCCTACAAGAGCTCAAAGATGAACTAACTCCTCACCTAAACACATTGTTTCAACTCAGCCTCTCCACAGGCTATGTGCCCACAGAGTGGTGCACAGCAACAGTTATTCCACTCCACAAAGGTTTAGCCACAATGGACCCCGGGAACTATCGCCCTATAAGGCTGACTAGCTTGGTCTGCAAAGCTATGGAACACATCATCATAGACCTCATTATCAGAAACATTGGAAACCTCCAAACAATGGACCCTACCCAGTTCAGCTTTGTTAAGGGCAGATCATGCCTCCTAAACCTGGTGGACTTCTTTGAGACAGTTACCAAGGCTGTAGATGAGGGAAAAGTGGTGCACACAGCCTACCTAGACCTTGCAAAGGCCTTCGACATCATTCCCCACTCAGGTATTATAGACAAGCTCATCATCCTGAACATAAACCCCTATATCATGAGATGGGTTGCCAACTGGCTCACGGACAGAACCCACATGGTAAGAGTTGCAGGAGCTAGGTCTGACTCTAAACCAGTTACAAGTGGCATTCCCTAGGGCTCAGTCCTGGAATCCCTCCTGTTCGGCATATACTTCTCAGAGGTACAGGCAAGCATAGGAGGACTATGGCTGACCAAGTTCACAGACGACTGCAAACTAGGGGCTATAATTGACTCTCCAGGTGACACAGACATCCACCAAAAGGGTCTCACTGAGACAGATACCTGGTGTCAAAACCATGGCCTCAAGCTAAATGCCAAAAAGTGCATAGTCATCCCCTTTGGAAAAAACAAAGTACCTACAAACTACCACATAGGTGGTAGCCCACAAATACGGAAGACGTAATAAGGGATCTGGGGACCCAAGTAGACAGTAACCTCTCCTTTGATAATCACATTGCCAAAGTGGTTAGACAATCCTTCTATGTGGCCCACCTAATCACAAAAAGGTTTGCATCCAGATCAAAAGAGGTCTTTGGGCCCCTCTATGCATCACTCATCAGACCCATCAAAAAGAGTACAATGCCCCATTTGGGATGTACCTTACAAGACACCTGCAACAACTGGAAAGACCACAGAAGTACCTCACCAAGAGGATCACTGGCCTCAAGCAGATGCTCTATGCAGCTCAACTGAAGAAACTCCAGCTGTACTCGGTTGCATACCGCATACTCAGAGGTGATCTCTGCCTGACATAGAAGGCCATGTCCAACCCAGAATTGATGGACATGCTCCACTTAAAGAAAACCATATCCCCTCGAGCTACACGGTCTAGGGATCTAAACCTCACCACAACAATAAATAGGATGTGCTGGAGGGATAGATTCCTGTCCCAGAGACTTCCCATGCTCTGGAACAAGATTCCAATTTACATTAGGCAGAGCTCCTTGCTAACCCTCTTCAAGAGAAACCTTGACGAGTGGATGGGAAACAGAAAGTTTACTCTGGGGATCACTTCAGTGGATCTGCTGGACAGAGGCACAGGGAACTAATCTAAGGGGGTGGCGAAAGCCAACACATTCTGGCTAGGCTTATAAATGCCTTTGGGCAGATAGCCTACTACCTACCTATGAACCTATGAACCTAGAGAGCTTAGAGTAATACAGCAGTGTAGTCTAGGGATAGACAAAATAGTACTGTAGAACAGGTGTAGCAAAACTGTGGAAGCTTGTTGAAAAATGGAGAGGGTGAAAGGAAAGGAGGATATAGTAATGAAATAGAGGGTGAGATACTGAGAGGACAGAGAGGGTGATAACCTATTAGAGAAATTAATAAGGGCTAGTGTGTGAGAAAGAGGGTGAAAAAAAGGAGCTAAGAGAGGATGGATAGATCATCCAGGGTTGGTACAGGAACAGAGCCAATTGTTGGTGAGGCATTCTTTCAGTAGTGTTTTAAACTTTAGCGTGTTGCTGGTATTGATGATTGTTTGGGGTATGGAGTGCCAGATTTTGGATATCTTGATTGATATAAGGAGTCTCTGTGGAAATTGTTGGATTTGGTTACTTCTAAAAGAAGTTTGTTGGTTGTTCTTAGGGATCTTTTGCTATTATAGGAATAAATAAGGTCTTGTAGGGCTGGGCAGTTGTTAGGATGATGAAAGACATTTTGTGTAAAACTTGGTTGAAAGTTAGTAGGTTTGGTAGTTCCAGCCATTTTAGTTGGATCAGTGGTTTGATCTTTTAGGGAGGCCAATGGCAAATTTTGTCATTTTGTTGTAGCATGATACCAGCTTATTTTGGCCTGATTTCTTAAGATTAATGAATATAGGTGAGTCATAAAGAAGGGAGTTCAGTGTGTATTCTGAATGTTGATGGATCTGATATTGAACTTCCTGTAACCGTTCTTTTGTCTTCTGTTCTTAATTACTGTTTCCATTCTTCAATGAGAGGTAATCACTATCACTGTTGCAGGCCTACTAAACTAAATTATGGAGTCCATATTAGCTTATATTGTTCTCTGTGAGCCATGAGAATCTCAAATTAGTTAACTGTAGTTGTTATTTATAAAGGATGGAATAAAGAACAATACTGGGGTATTATCACTTCGGTCAGACAAGCTAAGCCCTGCTATCTCCTCTCCACATTCAGTTGTAGAATTAGCAAAGAAGTATGATCTAACCATTCTAACTATTAAAAGTGCTATTGATTGCAGGCATGATGCAAATGTGTGTGTGTGTGTGTGTGTGTGTGTGTGTGTGTGTGTGTGTGTGTGTGTGTGTGTGTGTGTGTGTTTGTGTGTGTGTGTGTGTATGTGTGTGTGTGCAGGGGCATACATCTGTGAGGTAAGTAGTGGAAGGGTAAGGTGACACAAGGTTTTGAGCTTTTGATATAATTTCCTTAGAGACACTAAAAGGATTTGTTTTGTATATATGGTATTTAGATCAGTAATAAGTGGCACTAAGTTACTCACTAACATATTTGTATAGGAATATAAGACATGATTTTTAGTTTTACATTTTGACTGTTCAAAAAGCATATTTAAACTGTTTGTTATATATAAAGTTTTTTTTTGCAACCAAAGGATGCTAATTTACATTATTGCTGTTTCAAGTATTTTTTTTTCATTTCGACTGTTTTTAACACGCTTTGATTAATAGGGTATGAGTATCTAAGCACAAAGCTGATATCTGGTGCTTTTAGTCAGCATCATTCAGGGATTACAACCAGTAAAGCACTTGTTTTCAACAACTAATTCAGTTTGTATAAGAATATCAGATCTCCCCAGGAGAAGAGGCAGGATGGAAACAAGGGTGTGACAAAAGGAGGTACTGCCAGGACAGCAATCTGGAATTTTGCAAATAATTATATGTCATTTGTGAATATCAATACGATCTATATAAGATGTTTGTGTTACAACTGTATTATAGCTGTATGTCATGTGTATTTCAAACTGGATTGTACAGACGTGTATTAAAAAAGGTATTTATAAAGTGCTTGTGCACAGTGTACCCTACTCGAATAGAACAGAAATGCACATGCACTATTATACCTGTTTAAATGTATATATTTTAACAGTGGAAACTGGAATACAGAAGGCTAACTTCAGAAAAATAGCTGAAATTATATTACTTTATGGCTATGCGATAAAATATGGTATCTTTCAGTTTTCAATGAGATAGACACACAGAGTCTGTGATGAAAAGTTTTCTGTATTGTCCTTAGGATGAAATAATTACTAGTCTTGAAATATGGAGGAATGTAATTGTTTTATCACTTCCAGCATCTGCCAAAGATCTGGGGTTGGTGTATTTTTACAGGTAGATACTAAATACTGTTAGCTTCCAGCAGTGGGGGTTTCACCTGGGATAGAGTCAGATGACAAGAAATGATGTAATTCTGCAAGCTATCCCAGCAGTAATATTTGTAATATTAATTTGAAAAGTCTCCTAGAGAGACAGACCATTCTGTATTATGTCTTGGACCTGATAAGAAGCATTCACCACAACATCTGCCTTCCTCTAATTAAGTAAGTTAACTAGGATATAGTAAATCTCTTAGATTCAATTAGTAATATAGTGAAGCTTAGTTTATATTTTTTCTTTATTTATTTGAGACTGTCCTGCAATGTTGTTTTAAATATTTCCTGTGATTTTGATGTCACTGTGACTATATACTGAGTATTTTGTTGTTCTTTCATTATTATTAAATATATTTAAACCTTTCATTGTGGCTGATCTGTGAAGAGATATTTAACTTTTGAGAGTGCTTGCACAGTTATTTGGTGACACTGTGTGGGTCACTCCTAATAGCCTTGCTTTTGGTCAAACTGCCATTTGTATTAATATTAATATTACACAGTAAGACTGGACACCCTTTATTAAGGGCCTTAAAGTAGCTGATAAGGAGTTGGCTGGTGGCGGTGATGACTACCTTATAGTTTGGGCAAAAGGGGGCATAGCCAGTAAACCTATGCCAGCCTTTCCCAGGTGTGTGTGTGTGTGTGTGTGTGTGTGTGTGTGTGTGTGTGTGTGTGTGTGTGTGTATGTGTAAATCAAACCTCAAAATTGTGTGTGAGCTACTTGGGCAGGGACACGAAGCAATAGTTGGACAGAGAGGGTGCTGGAGATCTTAGCTTGGCCACTCAGCTGAGATCTCAACTCTATAGCTGTGCCAGTGGGGAGTCTTACTGGGGATCTGGAGAAAGAGATAGAAATCAGCCCCAGACTGACTGTGATCCCTGTGTGCTTTTAAGGGAAATTGCACTTGATGCAGAAAGCTTCATCTGGGAATACTGTGTGTGTACTTGTCATCCTCCCAGTGTACGTCCCCCACTGTTGCCAGTAGTTAAAATTGAGGCTCCTTGATTACTGGTCCAGTGGTGGGTCATCACAGGGGGCATGCCTTCTTTACATAGATATCAGGTCATTCCCAGTTGAGTGCTTAAAACCTAGACTGAATGTTGCATTAAGACAGCACTCTTTCTTAATTTTGGCATTACTGTCCTCCCTTTCCTGTCTTCTTTTTCTGACTTTTTCTGTTCTTTCTTCATTTCAAAGATCTTAGTCCCTTCTCATGTATAGTAGTTATGTTATGATTAGAGTCTAAACATGGCAGGCTACTCTAAGTGGGAGTAATCTTATTATAAATCCCTTGTGCCTTACCAACTAGTAGGGACTAAAATAGTCAGTTTTCCCAAGATCATAATTTCTAATTCAGGTAACTGTCACTTTTTGGAATCTCAACATTATGTCAGAAATGCAAGCTTTATTTCATTAAGTAATGCACTTTCAAATGTATTTGTTGTTGAACGTTTAGACATATAAGCTGAACTGTAACAATTGCATTACTGTGAGGGCTTAAATTCAGTATTGGACTTGTAAAGATTAAGTGTGATTGATGGCTTGCTGTTATGGATTTAGTGAAACTCAATTTAGTTTACAAAGTAAAACTGAAGTATATCCTTAAAGAGTGTCTCAACTATCATACTTGCTGGTCTTATTCATAAAGACAAGCAGTGTGAATAATCAGGGATGTCAGCTTTCTGTTCTGTTTGTTCTGATTCTAGTTTATTTTTGTCTTATTTTCTGTCCCTTCCCATCTTTTCTTTTTTTTCTTTTTTTGGTCTCTCCCCTCCCATCTTCAGGTATTTATTTGATTCTTTTTAGCTTTTGGTTGGTTTAAAAAAAATCTGTATGAGTGCAGTAATTTGGTTTTCACTGATATCTGCCATCTGCCTAATGTTTCTGTCTGTTAACTCACCCTTTCAAGACAGTCTGCATCTATATGATCAAAACAGGAGTTTTGCTTAGAGAGTGAATCAGAATCAATAAATTCTAGGTAATGCCACCTTACTATCATATAGCTTTTTGGCCCAATAATTGTAGTACATTTGTAACTTTGGCCTGTATTCATAAACATTGGTGCAAGTGGAACAGAGCTATTATGCAATATACCTGTATACCAAAGCCCTTAGCGATTCATGAAAAGTTTTACACGATGTGGCAAAAGCATATAAGCAGCCTTGACCCATTGTGTAAGCTCTGTTCTTCACATATTGAGAATATATGCAAATGGGATACACAGGTCATAAAAGAAGCAGCAACGGAGTCCCAACTGGAATCTATTGCATGGCAGCCTACAGTGCAGGCAAACCTGCGACCATACACAAACTCGTTTCACCCTGTCAAAGTGGCATGTGTTTGAGCCAGTGGGAGTTCACACAACACCAGATCTCCTCATTACCTTATTATACCAATGAGCTTGGCTTCCCACTCATGCTTTTATGAATCACAGTCATGCATAACAGTGGAGCACAGCATTGCATAGTACATCTAGGTATGATATTATGTAAAGGATCATAAGATCATAAGAGTTTATTAGGCTATCAACCCAGAGGTCATTTCAAGCCTAACCATTTCATCCCAATGTAATACCATAAATATGCTAGTCAATACCCAGAATTGCATTTAGTAATGACTGTCCATGTCCAGAAGGGTTGTGGATGCTATCACTAGTAAGAATTTACAGTGCCCCATCCATTCGTTCAGGTTCCTTCTGAACAGTGTCATAGAGGTGCTCTGTTTTACATGAATCGATAACCTAGTCCAAAGACACGGCAGTCACTGGTAGACAAATCTGTCACTCCAGCATGTCCTATTTAAGTCGCAGGCCATATTTAGGTCCTTAGAGCAGGTAGCATACTTTATATGTAGATGTCCTAAGATGTAGTGTGCTGCACTGCTATATAACAGCACAATACAGGTGCTGTTGAGTTGTGTGTGTGTGTGTATGTGGAGGTGGGCAGATTTTGGCTAAATTGTACATCCTTCTATGCAATGCACTCCTTTATGCAAACAGACAAAAGTGGACTTTTTTACACCACTATTAGGAACTGTAATATATAACTATGAAGTGCAATCCAGAATGGCTGCATTCTAGACATAGTGAGCAGAGGGCTTATAAACCACTGAGTACTTTGTTCATGCATACCAGTACCCAACTATAGACCTATGTAGTAAGTACACAATTATAGTTTATGCTATTAGTATAGTTAGTAAAGTGTTACTTCTTATACTGTCTGCAATGCAGATGTACTTTATTTAGCTATTTGTTAACCAGACTAGTACAAAGATCAGTTTCAGCCACAACCTGGGTATATATAGTTAATATAGACTTATTGTTTATGTTAGTAGTGCAGTTAGTAAAATATAATTCACATGCTGTCTACAATGTAAATGTACATGTATTTATTTATTTATTTATTTATTTGTCTAGTGGGTGACGTAAAGACCAGTTTTCAGCCATGACCCAGGCAGGAAAGGCAAAAAACAAATTATGGACAATACATAACAATTTTAGTATACCACTTATTGCAGCTGTGATGCAACACATATACCCATTATAGTAAAACAGATTTTTTGATCTACTAGCTATTTTAAATGTGTGTTTGCTATCTCTGTGGAGTAGGTGCTTGAGATGTTGTCTTGAATTTATTCAGTTCTATAAATTTTCTTTTGTTCTGTGGTAGAGAATTACAAACTGCTGGAGCTAACTTTGAAAATGCTTTCTCAGCTATTACATCTGTGATATTAGGCCTGATCATTGAGGTTGTATTATCTTTGGATGAACATAGATGATAGGTTGGTTTTCTAATGTGGAGCTTTGTACTTTTGGTTCTAGGCTGGCTGAAATTATTAGTTAATTTTTTCTACATGCTTTTAGCTGTGATGCCCTTGCAAACATCAGTCCTCCTGTGATGAATTATTTTGTTGGTTCCCCAAGAGGTGAGAGATATGCAGACATCGCAGCTTTCTTATTTTATTGTCTTTGGTTGTAACCCTTCCCCTGGCTACTGATGCGCACAGTTTCAGATGCAAAGGCCAGTAGAGCCTTCTCCTGTGGGCCTATGCATTTCTGTATGTGCCCAATTGAACATAGCTTGGCAGTACCAAGCATATCTCCAGCAAATATGCTGCCTGCCATGCACACCTCTTTCTACTAGTTGTCAGCACTGCAGCAGAACAAAGTGTCCCCCCACCCCCAGATGAATGCGCCACCAATGGTCAATTACGTCTATGTTCCACCACATGGTACTTCAGCAAAGTAATTCCAAGGTCATGGTTAGCACTTCATCTCTTCATAATACAGTGCTTTGCTAGTTATTGATAGAATTATTTTCCTATCCATCAGGCAAATATGGTAAGCTTCTGCTAATGAATTCATTAGAAAAATTCATGACAGGGTACAGCATTTCTCCAGTTATTGATGACTTGATTACTGAAATACCTATAGACAATGGCCTTTGAGTTTCTTTCAGTTAATGTCAATGCACTTGCCTGTTACAATTTAAGGTTACTTATTCAAAGAAAACCTAACATTAAGTAAATATGTTAACAAGAGAAATTTTATTATGAGCAAAAGAGCACTTCATGTTAAAAAGATCTGTATTTGTGTAACACTTTCTCAGTGTCATTAGATGCTTTAGGAAAATAAAGAGATGCAGTGATTCTAATAAAAAAATGAAAGACTTAAAGTCCGAAATAATACTTTCATATTCAGATAAATCAAAGGAATTTTGTCTTGCTATATTCAGATCCAGTTGAAAGATAATACCCCGGATTTACTAATCCTCCGTGTAAGACTTAATAAGTCTTACTCGGATGCTGCAGTTGAACGGATTGACGTCAGCATGCCATGAATATTCATGAGGGCACACTGACTCATCTGTAACTCTTACACGGACTGAGTAGGAAAGTAGGGGGCGTGTCCGACTGCCGAGCAGTCTAAAAGTCCACGCCCCTGCAAGGTTTTAAAAAGCATAGCGTCAACAGACAAGAGTGAGTTCACTCAAATGTACTTGCACCCAACACCACACTCCCTGACACTGTAAACCCCCATCACAGTTATAAAACGTAACAAATAAATTATTTTTTTTTAAATCCATGATATAGCTGCCCGTATTTGCGCTTGTTTGCGCAGGTGTGCCCATTGCTTAACCACAGTTAGAAACTGTGACATTGAAGAGCATATAAGAACTACTTATGCAAATTACAGATCCAAATATTAACGCTGAGAGGTAGCCAAGGCACACATAAAAATCCAGTGTAAAGAATTCGATAAATGAAGACTTGTATAAATGAAATAAAAACTGGTTTATTGCTAATACACCTGGTAAGCGCTTTCACCGTAGCTTCGTCATACCATTATAATTCAAACTCATGCATCACGTAATTTATAAACTCCATCAATTAACTCAGATACAATAATTAACACAGTTAAAGGAGTATCACACAATACATCTTACAACTGCTTGTCTATTAAAAATGTCGTAACACCATTACATATCTCACTAGGTTCTATTCAATTTACAGCACTTACTTATCTGTAGGTGCGTGTCATGTAGGTAAATACTTAATAACTTAAATGCAAATATAATATATTTCTAAATACTATTCTAGTAAGATTCTATTTAGATATATATTGTATTTAGATATATAGTATTTAGATATGTATTTAGATATATATTATATTTGCATTTAAGTTATTAAGTATTTACCTACATGACACGCACCTACAGATAAGTAAGTGCTGTAAATTGAATAGAATCTAGTGAGATATGTAATGGTGTATCTGAGCTAATTGATGGAGTTTATAAATTACGTGATGCATGAGTTTGAATTATAATGGTCTGACGAAACTACGGTGAATGCGCTTACCAGTTGTATTAGTAATAAACCAGTTTTTATTTCATTTATACAAGTCTTCATTTATCGAATTCTTTACACTGGATTTTTATGTGCCTTTACCTCTCAGCATTAATATTTGGATCTGTTGTTACAATTGTTGCTGCAAACGGAGAGGTATTTGTACCGCTGGGAATATCTTTATTTGTGGTTGGACTTACGCAAATTAATCCAAATTGCAATAGCGTAATGGTAGAGCGTATGCACAAAGAAGTGGCATTCATGGTTTGATTCCTACCACTCCCCTTCTTATTTATGTTTTAAATCAGTATTTGAAATAATACCAGACATATATGATTAAAATATTATTAAAAGCAGTGAAATGGCTAATGTATCAGTGAACAAAATATATATTTTTAAAGGATCCATATATATAATAGCCTGCTCTGAAGCAGTGCTTTACCCAGCTGAACAGAAGTGCCCATAGTTTAATAGCGCTTTACCTAGCTAAACAGAGGTGCCCATAGTTGAATAGCGCTTTACCCAGCTAAACACAGGTGCCCATAGTTTAATAGTGCTTTACCCAGCTAAACAGAGGAGCCCATGGTTTAATAGCGCTTTGCCAAGCGCAATGTGTTTGCACAGACGTGTGTGCCATGCCAACCAGGGCACTGTAGGGCACCGGGGAGCAACGTAGAGCTAAGTTGCTTAAACGCAGCCACACCCCCCTAGCCTGTCTAGTCAGTATTAAAATAAAACAATGACAAGGTTCGAACCTAGGACCCTGTGCATCATAATCAAAGTACAGAACCACTAAGCCATGACAACATAGGGGAAGCAGCCACCATTAACATTCATATACTTACGAATGTTAGTTTAACCATTACTAAGCAGGTCTGCAGTCAGCCGAGAATTTTACAAAACGTCCATTCAGAAATAAGTGCGGGAAATGCAGCATATTTAAGCCCCATAGGCGGGAATACTCACCATAACTGATTGTGGCACACATTTGCAGTCAGAATGGCAGGTGTAGGAGAGGGTTCACACTTCCGAGCGCAACCTTGGGGCATCGAGGAGTCAAAATATATGGTTTGGCTCCTTGTCCACAGTCACGAGTCAAGACTCCTGCAGGACCAGTTCCAAGGGACAGAGTACAAGGCAGAGGCATGGAACCGGTTAGCTCGTGGCCTCACCAGTGCCACAGGCGTTCCCCGGACTGGTGAGCAGGTCTGCCACCACCATGCAGACCTGAAGAGACGAAAACAGGACCACCTGAGCCAGTGGATACAGGAGGCCCGTGGGATGCAGGATGCCCCACAACTGAGTAAGTAGCCATGGAATGCAGTATGTAAGAATTGATAATGGAGTACGTATAATGGATAGGTATGTTTCAATATCCCTTCATTTACTTTACAGATGCAGGTGACCATGTTATGAATCAGCAAGCCTATGCTGATAGGCTGCTAAGGTTGCGCTACCAGGCAGGTTAGTGATTATTCTGCATGTATTGTTATATAAAATTTTATTTGAGAGCATGAAAGAATGTGTTGTAGTCCAATAAAACAGCCATAGAATTGCCTGAATAAGTCCTCTGCATGTACTGCCAGATAAAAACGTCAGAGAGTCAGAAAAAGAGTGTAGTAACCCATTAAGAAAGGAAACATATGTTTGGAATAATATCTCTGCAGGCACTTTCATATAACATAAGTGAGTGAGCCTGAAAAAAGATTGTTCTAACCTATTAATAAAGGTATAATATGTCTTGAACATGACTGCCATAAATAACATTAAATCAAATAAAGGAGTGAGCCTGTGGAAAAGTGTGCAATGTCATTAATAAAGGT
The DNA here is from genome assembly GCF_019279795.1 of Protopterus annectens. NCBI lineage: Eukaryota > Metazoa > Chordata > Ceratodontiformes > Protopteridae > Protopterus > Protopterus annectens. The sequence continues at coordinate 788,506,377 of NC_056725.1, forward strand.
CTAAAACCCAGAGTGTGTCTGTGTCACAGAGTCTGAAATGTTGTTGTATCCTTGCATTATACAAACAGTGCTGTTTGAAAATGTGCTGGCAACCCAGAGTTATGCAGTCCCATATAAAGTGGGTGATGGAAGTGCTAGCAGCTGTGAAACATATATACAGTCCAAAATAGTAATTTACTGGCTGGCATGAATAAGTTAACCTGGCACATGTGTAGCATGTAATTATTCACCAGAAATGTGAGTGTGTGTCAAGAAATGCAGGGTTCTGTACAAATTGAAGTGAAAATGTCATGTGAAAACATCCCAGATATGTAGATAAAGGAATATAAATGCAAACAAGAAATATGTAGCAGTAACAACAGCAGCCTGGACAGTTAATGTCAGATATAGGTCAGGCATGTATTAAACTAGCCAAACCCATGACACAACCTAATGTATGGTGGGAAGTGTAATAATACAGGTAGGGGAGATACACTTGCAGTCACTGGGAATGTAGTGTAGACTAAAAGGTCATTATAAGATGTTAACCAATGTTTTTTCTACGCCCTACCGTATGTGCAAAAACCATGCAATTCCACACCTCAATATGTGTAAACTTAAATATTTGTTGGGACATATGTCATATTGTTTTTTAAATATTTGCATTGATGTTGATGCATGTGCCCTGTTCAAACACCACGTTCATGGTGGCCTGTTGCTACAAACATCCCTGCATGCTGTTGGAATATCCACTGCTGTTCAATATATGCATGTGTTATGCTTGCTGTTCAACTGTTGGAACCTTGGTGTGTTGGGTTAATGGGAATATTACTGCATGCTGTTACAACTAATCTGGAATGCTGTTTATGTTCTAATTAAAAACACCTAACCACGGAACGTATGGGAAGGTTGGTCCCAGCAGACCCTCCTGTCCTTCCTCAGTTGACAAGTGCACCTGGCACCAGTGGCTCTGGTGCCCAGCCTGGGCTCCCCTCCTCCGTTGGTCCTGTGCCACCTTCGGGTGGAAGCGCTGCAAGGGATGGGGCTCGTCTCCCCGTGCAAGCGTGGGTGGAGGAGGGCCACCTGTCACCCTTGCTAGGGTCCGGGCTATGGTGCGTAGGGAGATCGAGCATTCAGTCGCTGATCCCCTACGCCAGCTCGAGGCGAGAGTGGCGCATCTCACAGGTGAGCCTGCCCGGCCTACTCAGCCCCCAGCACACCCACCCTCGGGGCTGTGAAGGTGCAGTGGTGACTGCCCATGGGTGGGGATCTCAGTTCCACTCTTACCATCTGTGGGCTCATGGGCTTGCGATTTCCAAACATCCTTCCCCGTCAATTGTGTTCACCCACCCCATGTGTCAAACTCCGCCCCTGTATGCGTCTTGTTTGTCTTGTCTGTTTACCTCCGCAACCTACCTCCCGAAATATACATACTTCTTCTACCTCACATTCCACTCTCACCTGAAAAAAAAATAAAAAAATGGGCAGTCTGTACCCACAAAAAAATTACGCCCCATACATAGCTGCCCAATTCGCACACATGTCCGCTGGACATGTAAATTGATAATTCTAATTGGCAGTACATATTTTGTTGTCCTCACCCCTCTCTCAGGGGTGGAAGGTTTCAAATTTCACACCAAATTCCAAACATATGCACAGCCGTTGCTGGTAAAGAAATGGGCAGCTATGGACCTTCCCTACACCTATCCTGCACATCCCGAGCTGGTTTCCCTACTGTCTTTCCCTCTTTTTTCCCCCTTTTTCACCCCTTTCCTATCTCCCCATTTTCTTTTCTTTAAAAGAAATTAGCACAGGGGTTAGCGGGAGTAAGCACTTTTAAGCAGTAGTAAGCAGGGGTGCGCGAGTGTGAGCTTGTGTGCGCTTAGCTAAGCATCGCTAAGCGTCGTGCAAACCAGCGCAAACCCGCTTACAACTGCATAAAAGTGCCTTAGTCACTCTGTATGACAAAGCCCTTGTACTGCTCAGCAGCAAAATAAAATACCTTGTCAGTCTCGAACCCGGGACCTTGGACTCACCAGTCTGCATGAAGTACCACTACACCACAACAGATATGCAATGACTTGGTGCTGAAAGACCTATAACATGCATTACAATGAGTGAATGTAAAGGGAAAATAGGAAAGCCATAGGAATACATTGCAATAACTACTGTTGTATGCCAGTTAATTCTCTAATTCAAAAAGAAAGTACATACTCCCATGTATCCAGTGTTAGCATTAGGAGGTGTGAGTAAACCTACACACAGAGAAGAGTGTACTGGAAGAAGCAACAGTCAGGTTTCAGTACAACATGCATTTCACTGGCTACAACCCAGCTTCAGATATGAGACATATGCCAACCTTCTGACTAAGACAACAGTGTCCCCACGTTGCAAAGCTGAAAGGGCTACGCCTACCTAACCTATCATTTTATAGCAGTGTCCTGAAATCACAGTGAGAACTGCAATTACCACACAGCAGGCTGTATGCAATTACCAAATGTTGTGCACCAATTGGTGCAGAGGCCATCACATGCACATGTGCAGATACCTAGAAAAGCAGCCTGTATCTGCTGTCCACACATGCAATAATATCATTGCACCAACTGGGAGAGAGAGAGAGAGCAAGTGAGAGAGACAGACAGACAGACAGACAGAGACAGACAGACAGACAGACGGATACAAACAGGCAGTAGGAGGAAGACAGTGAAAAGAAAGACCAACACACAGAGGAAACCAAAACCAAAAAAAAAAAAAAAAAAAAAATAAACACAAGAACAATCAACACCTACAACAGACAGAGGTGAGGAATACAAAGGTAAGGTATGTAGCAGATATGTATTTGATGACATCCGAATGATGTGTCTGACGGGTACTCTACATACATTGAACCATCCATATGTGTCCGCAGTCTGTATCTATATGTACATGCACATTTGCATAGGGCAAGGGACATACTGCAACTGTTAGTGAAGACTGGACATATGTATGTTGTTGAAGGCTACTATGTGTAAAAGTAAAACCATCGACCACAAGACTAGTAGAACCCACAATAAGGCACAGACCAGGAACTGCAGCAAACGTGTTTAATCCAATAAAACTCAGTTGACTTCACGCTATATAAAGATATTGAAGTACTGTTTACAGACAATAGTAATGACTGTTATGTGGAGAACACACTTGATATTGTAAATTGGAATGAATGTGTTAATGAAAATGTTACAACAGTATTACCACAGCTTATTCAACATGATATTGTTCACAAAAATAATTTAAACATGACAGATAGTTGTTTAATACATTCAAAAGAATTGGTGCAAGTGGATAATCTAGGTGACACAGATGTTTTAACATCTAATGATACAGAGAAGGTTTTTGTTTGCAGTTTTGTTCAGACACCTTGTGGTTCAGATGGCCATTTTTCATGACATGAAATAGAAGGGGAATCACATATGGTAAATGATGAGGAGAGGGGAAAAGGACATTTGCACAGTTGTGTTAATGGTTTAGGAGCAGACATATTGGTTAGAAATATTTTGGAGACAGCATCAAACATGAAATATGAGGTCAAAAAAGAAAAAGGGTTCATTATACACAACTACACGGATTTAGAGATTAATGAAGTATATTTTGACTTATTCAGTAAAGGTAACAAATTTGTACCAAAATTTAACATTGATGTAACACAGCTACTAATAAGTTTAAAATTATACATGAGAAGGTTAAATTTAGAATTATATTTTAACACAATGCAACCAAGGGATACACTACAGGTCAGTGAACAGGAATCTAGGACACTAAGAAGGAAAAGTACATTCATGCCACCACCCAATAACGAGCTTAGTGCTTTTGAACGTTTAGTGGAATATGAATTTAGAAAAATTTGTTCTCAAAAATCAAACAATGAGGACAATTTGACTAAAACTGAAAGAAACTTACTTAATGAGCTCGTTGCATCTAAACAATACAGGTTTATGAGACCTGATAAGGGTGGGGGGATGGTAGTAATGAGCAATTTAGACTACAGTTGTCATATGACGAAGACCTTGAATAATGAAGAAACATATAATAGGGTCACATTGAACGAGGTCAATAGAGCTTATCACAAAATTGATTTATATTTACATGATGCCTTGTATCAAGGGTTGATTAATGAGACAGAATTTGAGTACCTTTCGGTTAAGTACCCTAAGACGCCAACTTTTTTTGGGATACCAAAGGTACACAAAGGCACAGAACAGTTACAATTTCGACCTATAGTTTCAGCTAAAGGGTCTAAGACCGAACCCTTGGCAGCATTTGTGGACAGGCATTGTAAGAAGGCTTTAGTTGGTGCAGGCCATATCCTTAAAGATTCATGGCACTGCCTAGAAAGGTTAAGAGGAGTTGACTATAAGGAAGAGAATAATTTTGGCTTTTTGACAATTGATGTCATAAACCTATTCTCAGTGATACCACACCAACAAGGGTTAGAATTATTTTATGAAAGCTTACTGACTAGTTCAAGTTTTGACCTAGAGAGACTAGAGCTTTGTAAGGACTTGATGGAGTTCATTCTGAAGAACAATTTTATTTTGTTTGAAGGAGAAATGTACCAACAGTTAACTGGAGTGGCAATGGGGGCACGTTGTGCCCCTGTTTTTGCAAACTTGGTTTTACTGGCATGGGAAAAGGAGCACATTTTTGGTTCTAAATATTTCAATAGTATTGTTTTGTACAACAGATTCCTGGATGATTTGTTAATTTTATGGAAGGGTAATGAACAAAGTGCTGTGGATTTTGTTTCATATTTAAATGGGACATCTAACTTTCTTAAATTTACTTATAATTGGAACAGTGATATGACCAACTATTTGGACATTAGAATTTTGAAAAATGGTTCTGAGTTAACTAGCACAATATACAGGAAACCAAGCTATGCTAACTCAATGTTACATTTTAAAAGTTGTCATCCGATACATCAAAGGAAAGGTATAGTTAAGGGCCAGATGGTTTGTTTATCAAGATTAATTAGTGACGACGTTATATTTAGGGCTGAGATTTACATACTGATAGGTATGTTTTTGGAAAGAGGTTACCCTATTGAAATGTTAACAAAGATTAAAAAGGAAGTTTACAGGAAAAGAAGGAATAAGTTTACACCTATTTTGAAAAGTAGTATTGATAAAACATTAACAGATGGTTTAGATAAAGAGTTGGAAAATAATAGTTTAAATGAAGTTACCCCAAGATTTATACTTAAATATAATGACAAAACATCTGAATTAAGTGCCAACTTTAGGAGTCTTTGGGAACATTTTTTGAACAGGGAAACAAGAGCAATATTGGGTAAAGCTCCCGCTATAACGTATGCCAGGGGTTACAACCTGAAGGATATTTTGGAGAGGAACAGCAGCGGGTATAGAAGATCATTTATGTACAAATGTGGTAGATGTAAAACATGTAGGTACATAGCGGAGGGGTCCTATTTGAGTGTTGCTGGTTATAAACGTACCATCGCTTGCCCAGGTCTCTGTAATTGTACAACTAAAAACTGTGTATATGTAGCTTCATGTATGTCATGTGAGGCATTTTATGTGGGCATGACTACGCAAGGCTTAAAAGAAAGAATAAGGGAACATTGTAGTTCTATTAGAAGGAGAGATGAACATAATGCCCTTTATCTGCACTCCAAAGATTGTCATCTATTTAAAAAGTTTTTATTTTTTATAGTTGACAGATTAAAACCAGACACCAATTGTGACATTAACAACAGTGTTGCCCTTCTTGAAATGGAGTGGCAGATCAGATTGAATGCCACGAAATTTCCAGGGCTTAATGAATGTATTTCTTTAACACCTGTGCTGAAATATAAGGCACAAATCATTTGAAATGAGTATATCAGTACTCAATTCTTCATTGTTACTGTAAAGGATATGTCTTTAAATTTTATTACACACACAAAAATCTGTTTGGGTATGGCCAATATTGAATGGACATTGTGCAAAAATTACATATATATTTTTTAACAATGAACTTTTAGTGAAAATTGTATTAATTTTACAAATGTTTAAATATAAATTGAATATTTCATTTTTATTTTTATTAAGTTAGCAATGATAGTATGTATAGTAAGAAAAGTTAAAAAGTTAAAAAGTTAATTACACCTGTAAAACAGATCAATTGGTGAATTGCTTAATTGATTAAGTTATTGATTAATTGAATTTCTGAGTAATATTTAAAGGAAGATATGCTTGGTGTATTTGTTAACGACTCTGAAGAAGCCAGTGACACTGGAGAAAGTGCTCAGTCGGTGTGCTTTTCTGTTTTATTGGATTAAACACGTTTGCTGCAGTTCCTGGTCTGTGCCTTATTGTGGGTTCTACTAGTCTTGTGGTCGATGGTTTTACTTTTACTTTTTTATTTGTGAGCTTCTACATTGGAGCTGTTTTCTATTTTTGTTTGAAGTGATTCGACCCTGTGTCCGGTGGAGCCGACGTGGTGAGACCAGTAATATGGAAATCATCCTCAAGGAACTTACTACAGTTATGGGTAAGCTCGTACAGGCTTACAATGAGGAAAAGCGTGTGAATAATGAAGTATCCAACATTAGTCTCACTGATACACAAGTGGAACTTTACACTCTGCACTCGCCCGATGGTATCACACCAGGGCAGAGAGCAAATAATGTTAAAACATACAGTGGAGCAGTGGGAAGTAGCAGACCTAACGTGGGAACTTCTGATAACACTGATCGAGTTTCTAACACCAGCATAACCCAGCGACGAAATCTATCTTCTTGGCTTGAGGCTCCTGTGATTGACGTGCAGGGTGACGTGACTACTGCGGGTCAGAAAAGGAACGTGCATCAACCAGTACTTTCGCTCAAAGAGCAGATTTTTAAATACGAAAAACTTTGCATTAAATATAGGGCCATACAGTTGGACAGTGCATTTTTACAGAAATCTAAGGACTTACAGCAAATACCTAAAGGTCTTCGAATTTGGAAGCTTCCGACGGGTGTAGACCTTGAGTTGGAGGCCTGCCAGGAACTAACGGACCTTTTTCAAAGGACAGGTATGGAATTATTAGACATCATTTTACGTAACAATGACATTAAAATCAAAAATTTGCGTGAAGAAATTATTAAACTCGACACTAGTATTTCTACGGATTTATTGTTTTATCAACAAAAAAATCACTTTGATAGAGTAACTTAGAACGTAGAAATGTTTGTTAATAAAAATATAGCTCTTAAAAACAAAAAGCTTGACAGAGACAGAATGGACTATAGAAATAAGACTGCATACCCTCCGGGGCGTTACAAATTGCATCCTATGACAAGGGTTAGTCATAGAAGGAATTCAAGTATGTCACCACAAGAATTTAACGACAATTATCAAGAAGAAGAAGTTTTTTTAGATCCGCCAGTAGTACTGCGCAGATCAGAAAGAATACAGAGCAAGGGGCCGCAAAGCGGCAGAATGCAATATGTAAGCCCGAGGAGGAGGGGAAGAAATCAGCAGGAGAACTGTTGAGTTTTGGTTACTCAGTTGACTTCACGCTATATAAAGATATTGAAGTACTGTTTACAGACAATAGTAATGACTGTTATGTGGAGAACACACTTGATATTGTAAATTGGAATGAATGTGTTAATGAAAATGTTACAACAGTATTACCACAACTTATTCAACATGATATTGTTCACAAAAATAATTTAAACATGACAGATAGTTGTTTAATACATTCAAAAGAATTGGTGCAAGTGGATAATCTAGGTGACACAGATGTTTTAACATCTAATGATACAGAGAAGGTTTTTGTTTGCAGTTTTGTTCAGACACCTTGTGGTTCAGATGGCCATTTTTCACGACATGAAATAGAAGGGGAATCACATATGGTAAATGATGAGGAGAGGGGAAAAGGACATTTGCACAGTTGTGTTAATGGTTTAGGAGCAGACATATTGGTTAGAAATATTTTGGAGACAGCATCAAACATGAAATATGAGGTCAAAAAAGAAAAAGGGTACATTATTTACAACTACACGGATTTAGAGATCAATGAAGTATATTTTGACTTATTCAGTAAAGGTAACAAATTTGTACCAAAATTTAACATTGATGTAACACAGCTACTAATAAGTTTAAAATTATACATGAGAAGGTTAAATTTAGAATTATATTTTAACACAATGCAACCAAGGGATACACTACAGGTCAGTGAACAGGAATCTAGGACACTAAGAAGGAAAAGTACATTCATGCCACCACCCAATAACGAGCTTAGTGCTTTTGAACGTTTAGTGGAATATGAATTTAGAAAAATTTGTTCTCAAAAATCAAACAATGAGGACAATTTGACTAAAACTGAAAGAAACTTACTTAATGAGCTCGTTGCATCTAAACAATACAGGTTTATGAGACCTGATAAGGGTGGGGGGATGGTAGTAATGAGCAATTTAGACTACAGTTGTCATATGACGAAGACCTTGAATAATGAAGAAACATATAATAGGGTCACATTGAACGAGGTCAATAGAGCTTATCACAAAATTGATTTATATTTACATGATGCCTTGTATCAAGGGTTGATTAATGAGACAGAATTTGAGTACCTTTCGGTTAAGTACCCTAAGATGCCAACTTTTTTTGGGATACCAAAGGTACACAAAGGCACAGAACAGTTACAATTTCGACCTATAGTTTCAGCTAAAGGGTCTAAGACCGAACCCTTGGCAGCATTTGTGGACAGGCATTGTAAGAAGGCTTTAGTTGGTGCAGGCCATATCCTTAAAGATTCATGGCACTGCCTAGAAAGGTTAAGAGGAGTTGACTATAAGGAAGAGAATAATTTTGGCTTTTTGACAATTGATGTCATAAACATATTCTCAGTGATACCACACCAACAAGGGTTAGAATTATTTTATGAAAGCTTACTGACTAGTTCAAGTTTTGACCTAGAGAGACTAGAGCTTTGTAAGGACTTGATGGAGTTCATTCTGAAGAACAATTTTATTTTGTTTGAAGGAGAAATGT